>NW_019524913.1:839907-891790 GCF_002814215.2 Seriola lalandi dorsalis
CGGCCCCCCCACCCCCCCCCAAGTGTTTCCTGTGTACATTGCACTGCCCCTGACAAAGCTTACATTAAGCATATCATTACTCAAATGATCATTTTAAAGATTTGTTTTAGGTCAGGTACACCTGCTTAAAAACACAGGGAGAGCCCTTTTTGGAGGAGCTAGGTGGACTGCAGGTGCAGTAGGCAGCAGCCCAAATAACAGCTCTAACACATGTAAAGGACTGAGTATATGTACTTGTTCTTGTTTTGGCTTTACCATAGTTGAAATAGGGAACAAATCCCTGCAGGGTGTGTCCCCATGAGACTTTGAGAAACAGGTTTATGTTGCTCCTAGTCTTATTACTTAATAGGATCTTTTGGTCACAGTTGATATGCTACAGTACTGATTTCCTGTCTCAACACTTGCCACAACCAGAAATATGAGAACTGTTACAGCCTATAACTGGCCTATGAGGACACATATCATTAGTGTATCATAGTGAACACATGCCTGATTTCATGAGTTCACCAGCCATTAGATACATCTATGGTTGAGCAGCTGAGAGAGCGGAGGTGTATGTTTACATACTTGGTACTCTGAATAAAAGAGAAGTATATGTGCATGGTAAATAGGAAGGATGACTATGCAGTCTTTTTAATCCTCAACTGTCACCAGTGCCCTCTCTGTGTGTCCTAACAGATCTGTGGCTAAAGGGCAGATTAGGGCTTCACCCGGCCGTGAAAACGCCCCTCAGCACCACAGTTCTGACCCCCCTGCATACAGGCCAGTGTGTTTCAGTGAACGCCTCCTCTGGGATCTGCTTTTCTGCCATGTGGGTCTTTCTTCGAGCACATAAAACGCACTGATAAAAATCTGAATTCTTTTCTCTTGAGTCCCTTGTGTATGTTAAGCCTCGGGTCAAGTGAAACCCAAATTAGGCCCCTTCACTCAGCTCTGGCTGAACATGAATTGGTCTACCATTGTTTACCCAAGCTTGAATGGTCAAGTGTTTGATTTTATGTCTTTGTTTCATGAATCTCTTGTGGAAGATTGAAAAATGGTTTTGATTTGAGAGTGAATGGCCCTCCACTCATTTACTGTATAATTCCTGAGAAAGGTGTCTGAAAAATGCAGCCTGGGCTTTAAAGCCAAAAGTTTAGTGCTCACTAAGCAAAGTTTGCTTTAATAATCTAGGTCACGTACACTTAACACTTTATCCTCACAGTGTATTCTGGAGTTCTGCCGTCTGTCCTCCCTCCTTCAGTTTCCAGTGAACTCTACAGGAGAGCCCTGGTTTGTTTCTCCCCAGCGAATGGCTGAACTAAGCTAGGACCAAAGATAAATTACCCCTGCCACTGGCCTCTCTGCGGTAGAACCGCATTGTTACTCTGGCTCAGCTCTTTCTCACTCTCCTGTGCTCCTCTTTTCTGCTTTGGTAAAACGTGTCGAAGCCAGAAGTGCTATTGTTCACATCGCGTGAAAAGATCTAAAATAAGATTTGTTGTGTGAATGTTTTTTGTTTCGATGTATCAGGCCAGACTTGAAGATTTCCTCAGTTTGCAATTGTAATTGACCCTACCCCCACAGTGACTGAGTGGCCCACATCCGTAACAAAAACAGAAGTGGAGTTTTCTTTTTCTTTTTTTTTTAAACTTTTGTAATCAATCCCCCCCAATACATGATTGGGCTGTGTCGCGGTGCCTGAAAAGTGAGAGATCCAGAGCTGAGGCCATGAAGAAGCAACAGTGAGAGAGATGTGAATTTCTTTTTGATGCAAGAGCACATTCAGCAGGTTTCTTTGTCTGAGCTGATGACCAGCTGGTCTCACATCCTGCCTACCCCCCTCCCCCCTATCTGGAGGGACCAAGGGGTAATGGGAGGTGTGAGTGTGTGTGAGAGAGAGAGAGAGAGTTAGTGAGTCAGTATGATGTGGGAGTAGTGGTGGGGGTGTATTTTATTCCGGAGATGGATTAACAGGAGAAGGGCGGGGCGGTTGGGGGGCTCTGGCACCTCACCAGTGGAGCTGAGCTCCACTGATCCTCGGTCCTCGGGGACTGTGGTGTTAGACCCATCCATCCATCCATGAACACTGGAGTCTGGGCTGATATGCATTGTCAGGTGGGAAAGAAGCAGTCAGAGAGCTGGTCACAAAGCTAACAGCTAGTCCCCTGGAGACTTTTGCAGGGTGTAGATGGATATTTTGCTTTGCTGTATCTGACAAGTACACACACAATCTCCCTCCTTCCTTCACTTTCAGTTTGAGAAATATTGCATTCTTCCTGGGAAATGGCAGTAATGTCAGGCCTAAAGTGCTAATCACAATGTTGCTATATAGCATGGATATAGACAGTTCCCACTAGTATGTTTGATGTGAACCTGCACACCAGTGGTGTCAAAGTGCATGTGGATGTGCTGCCCTGCTTCCTTTTACAATAGTGGCCTATTCCTCAGTGTCATTGCCCTTAAATGTAGCTTTTATTTGCTTTATTTTTTTTGCCTCCAGAATTCAATCCCTGCCTGACACGTCCCATCTACAGTTAATCACCACAACAGTTTTCGTCATTGATCAGTTGTTTCGAATCATTTTTCAAACCAAAAAGACAAACATTTGCTAATTTCAGCTGCTCAAATGGAAAGATTTGATCATTTTAAATTGAAAATCTTGCAGATTTTGGAGTGTGTATTGGACAAAACAAGTAATTTGAAGTCTTGGCTCTCTGCTTGAGAACGTGTGATGGGTGTCTTTTTTTTTCTTTTACTACTTTTTGACATTTTCTGGAATTAATTATTACAAGCAAAAGTTGGCAGATGATTCAATGAAAGAATGATCATTGGTTACAAGTCTATGAGGCAGAGAAATACAGAAGCTCTCAATCACATTATTATAATGTTGGTCCCACCATGTGTAGTCCAATTGTCTTTCAGCACAGTATCATTTCCTGTTCAAGGTTGGACTGTCACATGACATGCATCCAATGATTCCCTGCCTCACTGCAGTGGCACTGTGATTTGGACCTGACACTGTCTCACCACTCTGCCATGCACTCTGGCCTCGGTAGCCAGTCTCAAAGGTAAACACAGAGGCAAAGCTCTAGTGAATAATTGATGGCAGTGGTGGCAGCTGTTTGCGATAGGGGAGAGTCTGTGGCTTTGCTGCATGTCCTGCTGGAGCACTGTGATAGGATAGGAGATCTGTTGGCTCCTTAAATCCTTATTTCAATTTAACAAACTTTTTCCACCTTTTTTTTTCCACCTTAACTGATAAAAAATCAATTTCGTCTCAAGTCGGATCATTTTAGGGCTAAAGCTAACACATGGGTCATATTCTTGATCAGTCGATTAATTATTGGGACAATAAATGTCAGGAATAGTAAAAGTTGTCATTGCAATTCCAAAGTGAAATCTTGAAACATCTTGTTTTGTCCAACCAAGAGTCCAGATCTCAAAAATATTTAATCTGCTATTCAATAAGACATTGAAAAGCAGCAACTCCTCACAAGAAATGCTTGGTATTTTTACATGAAAAAAATATAAATAATTGCAGATGAATTGTGGTTTATTGACTAGTTGATTAGCTGACTAACCATTTTAGCTCTAGATAATTTTATAAGACTTCAGAAAATACATTTCTGGCTGACATAAGAGTCTTGAAAATCTAACTTTTAAATTTGAAAATCACATTACTGCATAGGTTCTGTCCTGAGTAAGAAAAGGCTTGAAAATAAAGTATTAATTGCTGTCTATAAAAAGGCTTGGTAAACACAAGACTCCCTTATCAGCCAGTTGTAATTACCTTGTACATGGTTGGTTATTTCCCATCCTGTTCCTATCCGTCTTGTGCCAGATGTTTACTCTGCTTGAGTAAACCTTCTCTTTGTAGCTTTTGCACGTTTTCAACAGGTGACGTTTAGGCCACAGACTCAAAAAGAGAACGCTGCTGCAGATGAACACATGAAGTTTAGAGTGGTTAAATTCAGCACTGACATTTCTTTGGGGTTTGATGCTGATCCTGAACCTTTTGATCATACAGGAGCTCAGGAACTACACTCTCAGTCACACAAACGGGCCTTTTGAGGCTAATCTGTCAGGGTGCTGATGTCCCTGTGGGGGGAATAGGTCGCCTGGGATGGCATTAAAACTGACCACAAACAAATGCTGCCCTTTATCTGCTGGCCACACACAGTCATTGAAGGCCTCTATCTGTCACCGTGAAACCTGATAGCCCGCGTCCTCAGCCTGGTGTTCTTTCTCTACCAGTGGTTTTGGATGGGTCTCGGTCCCTCACCTTCAGCTCTCTTATCGCCATCAGATTTAACATTCACAGAAGATAATGCCAAGATTTAGAAATAGTGTTTGAATTTAGCAGTAGTAAAGGAAATTGGAGTTTAACCAATCAGCAACCACTTCTTCTACACAACAGCTACCACAACAGAGCAGCTCACTTTTATATTATGTTGAGAAACAGGTGGCCAGTTCAGAATGTCTTTCTGTCTGGGCTCATCCCGACTCCACAAAGCACCGGTTTGTTTTTCTATGGGGCAACTCGGACACTCGGGCAGTGTCTAGGTTTGGTCAGTCTGATTTGTTGATGCCTGTGTTTTTCTTGTTGATTCCTTTTTGTTGGGAGCGTCTCTTGTGAGCAGGAAGTGGGAATAATCAAGTGAGCTATGGAATGCCCTGTTTTGTCCACTCTGGACTTTTTTTGTGGAGCATTGAGGGATCTCTAAGTCCGGGCATGAAAACAGGAGGCTTGAGGAAAAAATTGGCTTATGTTCTATTGTTGTTTACTCAAGCTCTCTCCTCCCTCCTTGAACAGCACTGATTCTGTTTATTTCCCCGCCCCTCCCTCTGACATTTACACACACTCAGAAGCTTGCAGTGTCCCAGACTGATAGTGTGTATGATACGTGATGTAAAGCTCCATGTTTCTCCATATTCCTACAAGATGTGTCACCAACCTGCAAAGGAATGTTAAGCCTAAGAGCTCAACAGTCATGATAAAGGAGTACAGTAATAAACTGACGGCTGCAGCAGTGTTTACTACCGTCATGGTCTGCACCACTTGTACACTCTTCACTTGACTCACTATCTCACCGCCTGTCATCTACAGGACTCGAGAGTACAAACATTTGGTTCCATTTGGGGAATATTTTTCCCCAACCAAGCCAATTTTTGATTGATGACTGTCTCCAAACATCTATGTCATGCATTTCTGAATAGCAGAAAAGTTTGCTCTCCATTGAGAACCGCTGTCTCTCTACTTTTGAGCTTCCTGAGTTCTGTGATAACTGCCACAAATGGACAGTATATCAGCCTACTAAACCTAAAGCTTTAGTTACTGAATTAAATCTGTCTTAAAATGTCACAGTTGATGGAAACACGACAAGTGTGTGATCTGAATGTACACAGCAAAATAACAGGCCAACACTGATCAATCGTGACCATGAACTAATCTGATATTAAAAATGTGTAATAATCAGCGATACCGATTGTTTGTAGTTCTGTTGAAGAGCTCCCGTGAGACAGCTGGGCAGCCATTTATGTGTTGCCATAAATACTTTTTCCGCACGTGTATTTCTAGAACAAATTTGTGTCCGAGTATCTCACTGCCTGTCTGATAAAATACAAGTATGTGTATAGTACAGAGAGTATTAACTGGGCCCTACTGCAGGGCTCAGTGATTTGAATTTTCTGATCATTAACACTCTTTATTGACTGAATAATCATTTACAACTTATCTAAATTGCTGTTATCTACTTCTCTTCCAGATTGATCACAGTATTGATTTATCCAGTATCACTGAATTTTACAGACGCATGTTTTCTTTGTCGATATATGTAGGAAACAGTCCATAAATAAATAAATACACTGCTACTCCCTTAAAGGGGTGTTATTCAGATTTTATCATATTTTTCTTCTGATTTTCTCACATCCCCACTGTCAAATTACAAAATATGCTGCTTCCTGTACCAAGGAGCTCTGTAACCTTCATCCACTTGGAACAAATCACAAATTCCTGAAGTTGCTTTAATGCATTTTCTTCTCGCCCTTGTGTATGTCAGTTCTGCATGGGTTTGTTTTGTCTAACTTTGGCAGAGCATAGTTATCATTTAATAGCAATTTTAATAGCAATTTTTGTCAATTTCAAATGCTACTCGAAATAAAGCTGTCCACGTCCAAAGATTAAAATGATCAAAGTCAATAATCTTTTAAAATGATAAAAGTCAATAATCTATATTGCATAGTTGAGCTACTTTCCTGCAGCCCTGCTACAGTCACAAACTGACAGATATGAATGAAAGCTGGAATCATTACCCCCAAGCAGCACAGCTGTGTAAAAGTACAGAAGAAACACTTTGGGAGCATTTGAATTTCTGTATGAGGCACTCTCCAATAGGGATGGTAATCGAGAACCGGGTCCAAATTGTCCAAATCATATGCCTCAGAGCTTATCAGTTCCTTTTTATCAGTTGCACTTTGCAAAACAATTACGTCAAACACATGGTGTCTATGCTGCTAGAAACTTGGAACAAGGAGTCGTGGCACAGAGGAAGAAACTGTCCAAAGTGTGGCTTCATTTCACAAAGAAAGATGACACTAGTGATAGTTGTAATATCTGTAAAATGGTAAATTCAAGTAAGGATGGAAACACCAACAGTAAGCTGAAAGATCTTTCTACAGAACAAGGGCTTAAATTCCACGAATGCCTGTATTTGACTTTACGCACGAGAGCCACTGCTTCTCAACCAAGCGGCTTGTCTGTTACTGAAGGTAACTATCCTCTATGTTATAACAACATTTGCACCATGCAGGCTGGCACAGCAGATTCTTTCTCTGACTAAGAAAACCTAAATGAAAACAGCAGTTAAACAGCAAAACTTTTGCATAACACATGCATGTTTTTCCCTCTGTCAGCCTCCTTTTTTTTCCTCACAGAAAACAGATCAGGAATTGACAGAGAATCAGACCGATAAGCAGAATTGATAATGGCATCGGTATCAATAGAATCTTATTAATTCCCATCCCTAGTCTCTTGACCACTTGTTCTGACTTGAAATTTTTTTTTCCTCAGATATGAGGGATTTAAAAGGAAAAGGTGTTGCACGGTTATGGTTGGTTAATTGGTTACTGAGCAAACACAATATAACGCAGGCTGAATGTGAGGGTTGTGCCACATGACCAGTTTTAGGCTTCTAATAGAGAAGTGCTGATGGGTGAATGTTTATGTGTATGACAGAGAATAGATGTGAGAGGTCAATAGAAAGCACAGCAGGGTTCTTTGGAGACAACAAAGCAGTACGCACGCATGTATGTGTCATGCTCATGCCAGCGATAAATACCAAGCCAAGCAGTAACAGGCTTGTAGAAAAGAGATGGCAGCAATTTTTCTCCACTATGAGTGTGTGCGTGTGCACATCAGCGGGCCTGTCAGTCAGCCCCCCAAACACATCTTTTCATCTCCAGTGCAGCAGTCCAGATTTTCTGCTCACCGTTTGACTTTTTTTGTGAATATGATGGCCTCAGCAGTTAACCCTCTCCTTTGCCTTGTCTTGTGTTGATGCCTCAGCTTTCAATTCAGTTGATGTGGTCACAACAGAACAGCTGGATCTGATGAGTGATTCAGTACGTGTTGATCGTTAGTGCATTGTCTATAGTAAGAGGTCAGTTATTTTAAGTTGAGAAATTGGAACAACTCACAATGCAACACTTTGTGTTCATTGTCTCTGTTTTATTCTCTCAACGGGAAACTTTCTAATTATATTTTTTCCATCGTTGTTGTGTAAGAGAGTTCGGTCAAACGTCACAAAACAATATTTAGACTCCTGGAGCAATAGAAAATAAAAAATATATTTTGTGCTCAGGCTTGCACTTCTGTGTTTTCTAGTCTTTTATTAAAAAGACTGAAGGGTTTTCTCCAGTTGTGGTACACTTAATATGACTGGTATTTTTAGCAAGTTTGCCTCAGCTTTCCCTTAATAATGGTTTTGCTAAAGTGTGAAACATTGGAGGAGAAGTAAGCAGCTTGGTGTGCTCTGTGTAATTAACTCTGCATAGCTGTGTTTGCACTTCAGCACGTGACATCCGAGGAAATACAGGCATGCCTGGAATCTCCAGGAGCTTGCCCTGCCCTCTGGAAGCTCCACTCACTCCTCTGTCTCACTCTCACATACACTTGAACTTACTCATTTTACATTCCTGTTGGTGAAGCCCACACACAGACCCTATACATAGACCAACACTGAAGCATGCATGATACGCACATCTTGCTTCTGTTGAATTCTCAAGCTAATTAAGCTTAATCATCAGTCTCCCCCTGTTTAAATATGAGTCTCATTTCATTCTAACAGTGTTGTAATTAAGCCAGCTCATGTTCTTCTGGGCCTTAAAACACAAATGGGAATACTTGAAGGTGCTCATCTGAAAGAATGTAAGAAAAACCTCAACAGTAATTCTCAATTAACTGCCTATGTGTTTTTGTTCATATTTTGTAAGGTGATTTCAGCTCATTTAGCAGACGCAAACAATACCCTGCTGATTTTTAGACGTAGCCTGACAAGACTTTAAGATTCAAGTCAAACAGACTTAAGAACAGCTTCTATCCCAGAGTTGTATGAGATGTGAACACTGCCAAACACTGACATTGACCTGTGTGACTATCTATACTACAATACTTAGTTACATTTACAAAACACTGCGGAGATGTTTATATTCTGAATGTACTTTTTTATGTATATATTCCTAACTGCACCACTTGAACTTAGTTACACTACTGTAACTCAGTAAATGTGCAATATTGTCCAGTGCAGTCGTATTGTTTTATAGGTTATAGAAAATATATACATTTCATATTTTATTTAAATATTTTGCATTTTGAATTACATTAAATTGTATTCTGTGCAATTATTAAAAGGATTTACCTACTTACTGGCCACCTGACTATAGGGAGCCCTATCTAAAACTCCACCCTTTAGTAATTATCTGGTTTAATCAGGTAAATCCATGACCACTAAATGTATTTAAATGATTTGGCTGTCACTGCTGAGCTACTCCTTTTACTTAACGCCTCACCTGCCCTCTGCAGGCTGACACTTTGGCACATCCTGAGACATCAGCTACAAATTTTCACAATTTGTAACCCATGGTTGTAATCATATGGCCACAGCTAATATCAACAACTGACAACTGTTCACTAACTAGATTATACTCAACTAATCTTTTCTTATAGAGGATTTTGTGTGGGCTGTCAGCAAGGGGTTGCAGACTGCAGTATATGTATGGTCTCAGATTACTGTGGGAAAAGTGATTGACTCTTGCTGCAGCTCAGCAGTTTAATGGCTCTTTTGAGCACAGGAAGATGTCATTTGAGGTCAAGAACAAGCACAGATTGAGCGTACATGTACCATGTTTGGTTGGACTCTGTCACCTTATACTTTGTTGGACAAGGAACATGGGATGCTGGCAGTGGTACAAAATGTGCTATGTGTGCTGAGTGTGCTCTAAACTACAACATTATTCTTTTTTATCAGGTTTCTGCATTGAGTATGTTAAGATGTGCCATCATAAACCAGGTCCATGACATTGGGCATGTGTTTCACACAGCCTCTGAGTATCAACATGTGCTAGCCTGTGGGCTTAGGGCTAGTGTTTTGGTCGTTCCTGGCGTTGATCCTCTCTGGAGTTATGTGGGAGGGGTTTGTAGACAACTCTGTAATTATGCTGTCTCCATGACATATTAATGGGGTTTGGTTTGTAATCCTAAGTAACAGCATCCTTGTCTTGTGTCTTGTATTAAAGATAAGCACATGTGTTCAACTGATGAATGCTCCTCAAAAACTTAAATAAGGAAATGAAATGATAACACACAAAGCCAGATTAAATTACAACAATGGTTCTGCAGTTTGTGATGACACAGTCAAGATGTTCACATGCTTTTGTTATCTTTGAGCAGATAAATTGTCTGAATCAAACAAGGCTCAGTTTTCATCTCATCGTCAGTCGAGCGTCACTAGGGAGGTTTTTTTTTCTGCTTCCTTGTTCCCCTGGCTTCTTCATTGAACAAATGCTGGTCTCCAAGGTGATGGATCTCCCAGGGCCAGTGGTTTGCCTGATGTGGGGGTGCATTCACCCTGTGTTGTCAGGGAGAGACATCAGATGGGCTGGGTCTTCCCCTGTCACTGCAGACCTACTGTACCTCCATGTGTGCACAGAGGCCCTAGCGCATGCTATTTCAAATCTGCTAACAACACAGCAACCTTGGCCCCTGCCCCGGCCAAACATGTCATACAGAAGCAGAGGGAGAGAGAGCGCAGACCTGCTTGTTTCAAAGTCACACTTTGTCCTCAGGTTTTGAAAAAGCCACAGGCAACAATGCAGAGACACTTTATAGCAACACCTAAAATGGAGCAGTTATTTTCCCACAGGGGCAGGGTGGCTGAATCAGTGAACTACTTAGAGATGACTTTGTGCTACTCCTGTGGACCAATTATCAAACTTTGTAAGCCTTGTAGCCTTATGTACTTTTCTGATTTGTGCTTTAAATTTTTGTAAAGTTGTATGTATATGATGCTGTGCAAATATCCACATGCATGAAAGACACGTTAAATACAGTAAATCAAATAAGTTAATTCAATTAGTTGTATTCTGTTACACATTTTCCCCTAACGTTGACCTTTTTTAATTCATTTACTCAAACACAGTGGGAGAGCTTGTGTAATCCAGATCTGTTGAATCCAGGCAAAACCGACAGATGTTGTTCAGTCATTTCTATGCAGCAGAAGGCTGGCTCTTGACGCCACCTAATAGGGTTATGTTTATTTGAGACCTGTGGTCAAATCATAAATATATGCAAATGAATTCATGTGACCACCAAGTTTCACATAATCTGTCTGTTATTTCAGTAGGTGGAATGATAATTACAAGTGACTTTGATTAGCTCAGCTTAGATTTGTATTTTTAGCAAGCAGCAAACCTCTTATCTAGCACCAAAATTATTCTAACTGTAGTATAACATAGTGGTAATGCAACATTAGCTATTATAATTATGTGATTCAATCGTCCTTGTCATTTACCGGTCTTGCAATTTAGTCTGTCAGCAGAGTAGCTCAATGACTTGAAGGAATTTGCTAAAATACTCTGTGAATAATGATCATTGTGCAGCGTTTCAGAACTTGGCAGCATTAAATCTTAGTTGTTTGAAAACTATGTTGCGTAAAATTTCTAAATTTCAATACAAAAATGTACCTGGCGTGCTGTCAGTTAACCTACACAGGTCACCCAAATATGTGTGGGAAATCTTTTGAAGGGGATGCTAGGTCCATAGCTGTCCATTTCCATGCCCGTTTCAAACAGCCAGGGAACATTCCTGAGAGAGAAATGTGAAGAGAGAGAACCTGTGTGAAGCCCCCTGCAAGAGGGAGAATGCCAAGACCGTTACTGGAAAACGATAGACACTGAGCCACATGATCCTGTGAGGGAGGCCACAACCTGGACACACACAATGAATCAATTGTTCTGAGGCTGCTCGTGCACTCATAACACACACACAAGAACTTTCAGTAAGGTGTAATACTCAATTTTGTCCCTTTTTAGTAAAAGAGGTCAAGTAGCTGCATCAAGAAGTTTTGATAATATTTATCACTTAATTTACTGTTTGCATTAACTTGTTACACAGCATGAGTAGAGATAATCATCAAGTATCATACTGTCTGAGATTGTACATAGATACCAGATCCTCTTTCTCTGCCTGAGAGTCTTGATATGAAGGTCTGTGTGTAGTCTTTTAGTACTTTAATTTCTAAATATGGAAAGCACCTCAGCGCCATCTTTGTTTGGCTGTGCATCTCTGTATGTATGCATATCTTCTATAGAGCCTGTTTAATGCTAGTAAGTGTTCCCCTTGCTGTTGCTAATGTTTTTATTCACATTATATGTTGACAGTATACCAACTTGCCAGAAAATGACTTGTGTATATATAAAACACCTTGGCTGTGCAGTGTCAGAGGTGCCTTGGTTGCCATGTTGGTCCCCTGCAGCACGACTCCACCATGGGACAAACTGAGAGCTGGCAGGCAGCACATACCGGATCCAGCCCATCCAGGAAAGAGCCAAACGTCCTCTGTGGACTATGAACAATAGGGCTTCTGGTTTTGTGTCATGTTTGTGGGAACACAGAAAGAGAATGAAAGAGCATGTGATGAAGTCAGGGAGAGTGGGATGGGTGGAGGGTGGAGGGCCTCTTCTACAGATTCTGATTTTCCTGTGTACTCCTTCATTCCTGCTGTGTGACAGCATAGCTGGAGAATCTCTGGCCATTAGTTCAACTAAACAGCAAAGTCTGAGTGAGAGCAGCGTGCACTTGCTTGCCAATTAATGTACCAGCAAATAAGTGCTGCTAACAAAATGTAGGCCCATCCCTTTGTGCTCACTTTGTGGTCATGCTTTGTTCGGTGACTTACCAAGCACCTGCAGAACCAGTCATCATTTGCATTTCCAGGGAGTGTTTGTTGATTATGCCACACCCTCTTTGGACAGAGACCTTTTTAGATTTGGTTCATCACCAGAGAAACCTACCAGCACCCGGCCGTTTGATCTTTCCTTCTTGCAGATTTCCTAAGCTCACAGTGCAGTTTATAGTTTTAAGTTATGTTGTCTCCTGCTTTCTCAACTGTAGTTGAAGGATGTTGTTAACAACAGTGCATTGATTATCTTGCTTAAGTGTTCTGTTTGTCAGATGGAAGATAGGCTTTCGGAAATCTGAAACAGAAGCAAAGTGCAGGTGTAAAAGCTCTGAAAAGATCAAGTTCAAGGCTCTCAGTTCAGCTGCTGCTTTGAATTTGGTTTGGATTGCAAATATGCACTGGGACTACAGCACTAACTCTCTATCCCTCTTTCTGTGTGTTTGTGTTAATTAAGTTGTGGACATGGTGTCCCAGAAGTGGCGGTGCAAGCTTTTCTATCACTGTGACGGTTTAAGAAACCAAAGCAGTGATTAGCCCACCAATATGGCAACAGTGGAGGGATTACTTGTCTATTTTTAAAATGCTGACTTGAAATCGCTTTACTGCACCAAGCAATCACCATTCTTGATTACAGAGAGCATAGCTAAGGGTGCCATATGGTAAATATAGTTTATCGCACTTTGCATCGGTGGCAAATGTAACAAAAACGGTCCTTTTTGAAGAATCAGTAAAAAATAACTTTATCTGTTTTATGTTTTTCTATAGATCAAATAGGAATATAATAATAAAGTATATTATTTTTTAAAATCCTAATGTACATGTGTATATTTGTGAGTGGAGGAGCCTCTTAGCCCCACAATGCCATGTCCACCTGTTCCCTCTCAATCTTCCCCCTTTAGCTCTCTGGAGTCGACAACAGACACAAGTGTGATATAGGCTTTCTATTTATTTTACAGTGTGTGTTGGCATTGTGTATATACAGCTGTCAAATAGGAATCTACAAGATGGACATTCCAGGCTGCACATTTGGCTGAATTCAGGCAGGATAGTCTGAAACATTACAGTGGTTTGTCAACTCAACACAACCCAACAACATTCCCAGGAGGCAAATGGGGAAAAGCCCCTGTAGTCACTGTGGCTGTTTATTAACCATGTTGACTTTGGGAAAGCATCTGGCACTCATAGTAGCTTTGTAGAAACACTATCAGGCTGTACTGTTACAGAAAAATCTTTGTGGGTAGTTTGAGCTGTTGTGGGCTACGCTGTCATTGTTTCAGTCTGTTCAACCCATACAGAGGGTTCCCTCTTCTCCTGAGAAGTTCTTGTTTTCTTCAGTGACCGCATTTCCCAGCTTCCCTCTGTTTGTACAGGCAAGGATGCTGTGAGGCAGCAAGCATAAATAGGCAAGTTCACTCACATATACACAATTATAAACATAAACTGTATACATGCACAGCCCCCAGGCCCAAACCCGTTCAGCCAGGACCATCCATCCATTCCCCACTGAGTCTGTCCTGACTCATCAGCAAAGCACTGGATGTCCAGAGGGTAGACGCAGTGCTATTTTAAAGTTGCAACAACTACTTGATTAGTTGATTGACAGAAAAAGAATCGGTAACTATTATGATAGTCAAATATAAAATCGATTTTGCTAATATTCTTAAGCACAAATGCCAAACCTGTTATTGTTCCACCTTCTCAAATTTGAGAATTTAATGCTTTCTATGTCATAGATAAAGGATAAATAGATAAAATAGCTTATCTTCAGGTTTATGGACTGAAGGGCAAACAAAAATGACATTTGAAAATAATCATTAGTTGCAGCCCTATACTATGTATGCTGTCATTTTCATAATAATGGATTGCCCCAAGTGCTACTAGCGTATTAGCTGGGGGTGCAAATGTAAGGCTGTGTTTTTACTGTACACTAGTGATCCATTATAAATGAACCATTAAGAGCCTGTAATAAATTACATGCTCTCCCTCAATTACATTGTTTAAGCAATTTAAACTGGAGGAAATGTAAACACACAAATGGAACATGCATACGCATACAGATGTGATGAAATATAGTTTGAATGAAATGTCAAACCAGAGCTCAACAGATCTCTTTTTCCTGATTGTGCCATTGCTTCTTTTATCCAGGAAATCTCAACCACCACACAGTCACCTCATTTTTTTTTTTTTTTACCTCATCATGCAAATTTGGGTTGTACTGACAATGGCAGAGTTGCTACTGAAATGTGTTTTTTTTTGTTTTTTGTTTTTTTACAGCCAGCCACAGCATTTATCTCCCCTCGCTGTCTTATTGTCAGAGCAGATCTTGTCTACTGTAGTTCAAAACTGCTAATGCGGTGCTTGGCCTGTCTTTGGCTGTGTTTGCTCTCCGCACAGATCAAAGTCACCAGGACAGGTGTAAGTAGATGGGAGTTAGTCAGGCTGTCAGTCGTACTGGCTTTACCACGCCCGTCTCTCTGTGTGGCCTATTCTCCCTGGGGGACTGGAGCCGGATAAGGGTAGTGAGGACTGAAAGTGCCACTTATGTGAAACACAAACACCTGCACACATATGCACACCGTTTCGTAATGGCGCACAAACAAATAAATGGGAACACAAAGACATTTACACACTTCTCTGTATGTTTTACATGTGTGAGCATGTTCGATTAAAGTTAATAGTATTAGCTGTGCTGCCTTAAAGGAAACACATGGCACACCATACGTGCAGTTCAGTGTGTGTTGCTGCTGTGTTTGTGGATTTAGATGTTCTAGGTTGTTTCTTTTTATTCTTTGCCTCTCAAACGCACACACACACACACACACACACACACACACACACTCACACACACACACCTAACTTACTAGCAGAAGAGGGAGAGTGTGTGGGAGACAGAGGGTGAGGGCAGAGGAAGTGAAATGTAGGTTTATGGATGTGGGTAGGTGGATGGTAGTATTGTTGGTCTGATGTGTGTGGGTTTTCTGTTGAGGCCAGTGGGAGCATTGTATCCCATACTAGTGATGAGGCACAGTGGACCAGACAAAAGAACATTAATGACAGTCTGTTGATTTGTCACGTGTTTTGGTTTTGATAAAAGATATGAATTACATTATTCATCTGTTAGGGAGAAGGGCAGTGAGTTTATTGTCTGTTGAGATAATTTGTTGGTCAGTGGCTCAAGTCTCTGTCCCCATTAGTGGAGCAGTTTGTCCACAGCACTGTGGGACTCCATTGTTTACCCTCCATTCTTCATTAATAATCCACCGTCATCCCTTTCTCTCAGCTCTTCTCTCTACTTTGCACACAAGCTTCCTTTTCTTCTCTCTGCTGTTCTCCCCACTCGCCTGCTCTATCCTTCTTAGTCATTCCTGCCTTTTGTTATCCTTTGCCACTTTCCTCTTTCAAGACTTCATCCTTCCATTTCTAGCCCTCTCTCTCCTCTCTGTGGTGCCCTTTTGGACAATGGAGGAATCCTCTGGCCTGGGTGCAGGGCGGGGGGAGGTAGCGCGGGCTAGCCTGTGACTGACAGCCCTGTGTGGGGCTGGCTGCTTGGCCTTTGTCCCTCTGCCAAGGAAAATGGAGGGAACCCAGGGAGGTGGAGCAGTGGGAAGGAGGAGGGGAAGAGGACCAGTAAGGCTGTCATTCATGTGTGGAGGTTTTGGGAACTTTGGGTTTCAAACAGTGCTCTGTAGGGGGAGGGGGGACGCTTTGGCCAAGCAGCAGAGCAAAATCAGCCCATATTGCTTCATTAGCATTGGCCTTGAAATGACTAAGCATGTAGTCTTGCTGGTGCATGTGCTTTTAGTTTCAAATAACTCATAACTCCTGCACTGAAGATATTAGGTAAAGTAAGATGAGGAGGACTGACTCTTAATGCACGACTACCTTGTGCTAGAGCAGACTTGTGTCTGTGCTCGTTCGTGTAGTGAGTTTATTCCACAACAATGACTGCAGCTATCTATAGAAACGAGTGTGCAGTAATGAGGCTCACCACTCGAGTGACCGACCAAGTTACTCAGTCAACCGAATCCTCTCTGCTTTTTATTTCCCCGGACACTGAAAGAGTCCAGGCCTGCACCAAAGCATGTGCTATCCCCTCCCCTCTCTTTGAGCCCCTCACCCAAGTAGTGTGCACACAGTGTGTGTGTAGTTTGTGAGCATTGTGAGGGAATGGATATTGGGAAGAGTGAGGACATAAGGACTGGGCTGGGGACCGGGCAGATTTGGCACAAGATTAAGAGGCTTGGGAGTGTGTGAATAGGAATTCCAGAGGAATGGCAGAGGAAAGGAAGTGTGTTAGAGTAAAACAGAAAAACTGAGAAAAGAATAGAGGAGAGGTTTAATGATGGTGTGTAATTTGACTTCCTCTTTGTAGAAAACTTGGAGATGAGTGGGTCCATTGATTGAATGCCTAGGCGAGCTGAGACCTGATAGAATTGGTTCAGCCCTTTTTTGTTTTTGTTTCACTAAATGCCAAGACTTTATGCCTTTGTCTTTGCAGAAGTTATACCCCCCACCCACCCACCCCCACTGTCAGGAATAATACTTTTTATGGATATTTATACTGTAGTTTTTTTTAACAATAAACCTAGCCCTGGGTTGATGATTTAGGACAAAGATGGACTTGGGTGTCTGGAGTTTCTCCATGGTCTCCTGCACACTAAATGCACCCTGTAAGTAGAGGGTTGAAATTAGTTATTTGTGTGTGTGTGTGTGTGTGTGTGTGTGTGTGTGAGGCTAGAGGAGCCTGCTCTGTCTGTAGTCTGATGGCATGATTGGAGGGAAACCGTAAGCTAAATGGAGTCACTTGACTGGAACACTGCAGCCTCTGTGAACAGCAGGTCTCAGCTCACTGCACCTACAGATGAGCATTACTCATACAGAGTACATACAGTTTACTCACATGTTTCACGAACACACGCACATACACACTTTGCCTCTTGGATTTCTGTGGTCACATTTTAATTAGTTTGTCTGGAATGATGTGAGGTACACAAACATTAGCATTCCTCTTTGTGAATTTACAGTCTCTTAGAGCGCACATAAACACACTCATAAACACTCAAACAATCACCCACTGCTGCTGATACACATGAACACACAAATATGCATGTTAACATACTGCCCTCTCCCCCAGAGTGCTGCTAATGTAGCCAGAGCTGTTGGCAACCTGAACCAAAGTAAAACTACGACTGTATAAACAGTGGTGTGTGCTGACTTGAAGACCAACAGCACAGGATCTTCTCTCCTGTAACTGAAGCATGCGTGCACACAAATACAAACACACACCCTGAGGCACACTAACTCACTCTGTCTGAGTGGAATGTAAGCTAAGCGGGATGATGCAGATAAGACAAAGAAAAGCATTTTACAACTGTCCACACACACACTGAAGTGCAGTGTATCTTTTGGGATGCTTTTCTGTGTCTCTTGAGAGACACACACACACACACACACACACACACACACACACACACACACACACACAGCTCTCTGTCACAGGTCACTCATTGGTGACTGGGGCTTCATTCAATGTATAATAATGGGGGATATCTCAAATAAGTACCCGCACCACAGAACCCATTTCACACTAGCTTGATTTGGCCATGTTGTGGATGTTAGACAGACCCAGTCCTCCCCTGTGTAAAAACCTTATCATAGTCCAACTAAATCTGTGCATGTGCCAGTTTTTTTTTTATAGCAGTCCTGACCACTATTTATGTAATTTACCAGCTACTTTTTTCTCTAAAATACAAAGCACTGCTGCAGGCGTGACTAACCATTTATTCAACCAAACGCATGCAACTAGATGTTTTAGCCGCCAAACTGCTCTTAGGAAAAGGCAGGCTGGTCAAACAAAGGCTACCTACTGGGTCTGACCCACTTATCAACAGTCATCAGGTGGCCAGTGCTGATTTTCAGTTTTGATGCATGCCCTCTTCAGTTTGTTTTGGCTGTAAAAAGCAAATATTTGCTGTTAATGCTTTGTAATTCTGTGTATTGAAGTGGCAGAAGAACTTTGGAATTGATTATCTGCCTTCTTTAAGCGCGAGAAAAACTAGTGTGTAGTATTCTCGTAGTTGTTTGTAAGTGGGCTGTGCTGACTGGTATGGCATACATTACTGTAATTGCACTGAGACCCCACACTGCCCTCTGCTGTCATGGCTATCATTTACCCACCTCCCCCTTACTCCACTGTACTATATCCTCCTGTTCACAGCTTCACTCACTTCCTTAACCAAACAACTCTTGCAGGGCCCTCATTAAAACATCCCAGTTGAAAGGTTGTGAAGGAAATGTAGCACAGTGGCTCTCACCAACGTGCCGCCTCAGTCTACAAATGGTTATACAAGCACAGGTCTGTAAAGGCTGGCTGAGTGACTGAGCAGACTGCTGTGGCTCACTAACACAACGAAGAGACGGTGGCGGTACACTAAATCCCACTGCTCCCTCTTGTTATTCCAATTGACCCATTGATCCGTATAACACTTTTGGCTTCTCTATTGTTTAATTTGAAAGTACATCAGTCGGTGGGAAACGGCAGGGACATCAGATCCAGTTTTCATTGATGGAATTAGCGGTTACTGACTGTTCTGAAAGCAACTGAACGCATCAGAGAACAGATTGATTACATGTTACTTATGTAAAACGCAAGAATTTGATTAGACAAGTTATTCGGCATGTTCCGGGTTTCTCAGAAAGAAGCTGCTGTTGGGTACAGCATCATAGCTGTTTCCTCGAAAAACACCGACAGCTTGTCTTAGAGTGGACACTCAGGAGTGAATGGCCATCTTTGTGAGTGTTTGTAATTACTTGTTCACAGGCATGATTGCATTATTGGCTAGCTTTCCCTCATCACTGATTGAGCTCTGGATGATATCAAGAGTGGAGAGGAATGCACTGATGACAATGCTTTTATTGAGCAATTGGTTTAACTTGAATGGAAGAATTGCTGATTGTCTATTAGCAGTAATATGGCTTCTTATACTATGGTGTGAGAGTATTGTTTCAGCTGAGGAGAACTTTTTGTGGAGTTAAATTGTGTTCTTGTTTCTAGGACATGACTTTTCAGGTGTGTGTGTGTGTGTGTGTGTGTGTGTGTTTCAAACCTGAGTAGCTTTCTCTCTCTGAGTGTCACCTGTTCTCCCAGCAAGGTTGCCTCCCCTCCTGGGGGCCGGTTCCCATCTGGGCTTGGCCCGAGTCACATGGTCGCCATCAGCTCCTGTTTCCTATTCCTGCCATCTGATACCTGTCACCTGCTACTCAGTGAGCCAACACCCTCTCTATCTCTTTCTGGCTGTGTCCTTTCCTGTGTTCATCTCCTCATTCCTCCTCCCATTTCACACTCCCATCAGGTGGGGATGCTAATATCAACTAACAGGCTAATGCTGGGAAATTTTAAATATTCGGAAAGTACTGACAATCCCTGTCTTGCACTGCCAGCAAAATCAGGATAGATTCTGTGGGAAAAAAAACATTGCTGCTGTAGCCTCCTCACTCCCCATCCAAACACAATACACATAACTAGTTAAGAGCAGGAAGTGTCTGTCATCGAGGAACAGAGTGGAGCTGAAATGCAGCATTCTTCTCTTTGGCAGCGTAATTGTAGAGCTGTCTCCCGGCATCTTGTATTAAGTGTGTAGAGTGTGTACATGTGTGTTTTTACACTTGTCAAGTTTAAACCTGACAGTATACATCAAAGAAGGGTTTTGTGTTATCTGATTTACCACATGTTTATGCAACAGTGAGGAGACAGGAGCATGACGGTGCTACATTTTTGAAACTTTAATCCCAATGAAGGAGGAGGATCTTGGAAATTATTAGAATTTTCCAATTGAGCATATTAATCTCTCTGGTTATTGACACACAATGGATTTTTTTCAGCAGAGGACCTTGCTGACAGCCTGAGGTTAAATTTGAATTAAGGTTTAGGCTCCAAGCTTGCAGACGTTTGTATTCAGGGAGCATCCCCGAATAATGAGTTTATACAAATTCCTACCCCGGAAAGCAAGTTCCTCAAGTCCCTTACAGCGTCTGAGAGGTCGACTGGCTTTTAACAGAGCAGACAGTGGATTCTCTGTGGGCCGCAGCACCAGGGACTGATTGAGGGGTTAATAACTGCATAGTTTGTTACTCCTGCTGTTCCCCGCTAGCTTGTCTTGTCTGTCCATCTGAACCGCAGATGACACACAGACGCACACAGCGCTGCTGGCAGAGGAATGTTTCTGAAAGCTGTCCTCTCCAACAACCAGCCTCTTGTGAAAGCACTTGGCATGGCCACAGCCGCGGCACTCTCCTCGGCTCTCCTATCGAAAGCCACTTTGTTTGGTTGGCGTTGCCATGGTGAGGAGGAGTTTTTGGGAATATGATGATGGAATCTTTAAAAAAAAAAAAAAAAAACAGCCCTGGAGACGGCCCTCCTCTGAATATACAGGATATTTTGTGTGGTAACTTACAGTTATAATCAGGGCAAAAGAGGAGGGTACAGTGCCAAAAAGGTTAGTCCATTAATTGATTAGTGGATCGATTTGGTAATTGATTCACTGTTTTGAGTCATTTCGAAGCAAAAACGACACTCTCGTCCTGGTCTCTGACGTGACTGATTGCTGCTTTTTATTTTTATATCACTGTAAACTGAATGTATTTGGGTTGTGGACGGTTGGGCAGACAAGACAATCAATGAGAAAACAGCATGTTGGTTTTGTGATGGCAATTTCTCACTATTTTCTAACATTTTACACACAAATCAATTAATCAAAAATCCAATAAACTACAAAAAAAATCATTAGTTGATCCCTAATAGGCTCAGCTGTATGAATGTCCATTTTTGGTCTAAAATGTTCATTAAACTGAAATCCAGACAGAAACAGTCTGCAACTATTTTGTTAATTGATTAAGTAATTAAGTAATTTTGAAACAAAAATTTGAAATATTCTCTGGTTCCAGCAACTTAAACATGAGAATCTGTTGCTCTTTATTGTCATTACCACTTTAATGTTTTTTTTTTTTTTTTTTAAGATTTGATAGCATTTCAGGCAAAATCTTTGTTGTGTTTAACAATGGTGCTTGTCCCTTGATGTATCCTGACAGTATCAAATGATGAAATTTGATTTAATGATTTGAAATAACAACAGTCTGAGGAAGTGTTTAATGTTCTGTGTTGATTAACGTGTCATCATGTGTCTCTGCAGCCTTTCTTCAGACTACTGAACCTACGGAAGCTTGGCTTGAGTGACAATGAGATCCAGAGACTCCCGCCTGAGGTGGCCAACTTCATGCAGCTGGTGGAGCTGGACATCTCCAGAAACGGTACATGAATACATAGACTAGTTCATTGTGCACTTGTGTCAGTTGCTCGTAAAGATCTTCTTGCAAGACCACCCATTAATACACAATTACTTTTAATGACACGTTTTAAAATAACCTCCCACTCTTGTCGAGACCACACCAAAATCACAAAGCAAGGGAGTTGTGTTTGTGAAAACGATTGCTGCCATGTGGCGTTAAGCAACAGGAGCGTTTCCAAATCTGTTGGAGAATCATCACTCTAGCAGCAGCCATTAGATAAATGTTAGCTGACCCTCTTTGCCAAGATTATCCAGTCTAACCTCAGGCACAAGACATTCACCCATGAATCTCTATGCCCTTGAAATATACCTATAAGAGGAGCAAAAATGGTAATTTAGCTCCACAAGGAAAAACTAATTTTGCCCTCAGTCACACGTTACAGAGATATAAGATTAAACTCATTCCTATTAGGCCTGATATATTATATTCTTCAACTCGTCGTCTATAACACACACAAATGTCTTGCCCTGTCTGTGTCCTTCTGTGCTGCACACAAACACTCTGATACTCAGAGGCAGAAATGGTAGATACGAGACATCTGCTCTGCTACACACTGCACCAAGTGCTGCGAGAGCAGTGTGCAGTGGCCTGTAAGGGGCCTTGCCCATCTGTCTGCCTGTCTGCTTCCCTGCTCCTGCTGCAGGACAACACTGAGCCAGATGAGTGTCATAGGCTGCTTGGCTCCAGAGGGATTTCTTAATGTGCACCTGCAAGGTCCATTGGTAAAAGTGCTTTTCCTGGTCAGACCAATAGGTCAGATTTCTATTTGTGCCTTCCTTTGTGAAGTTGTAGTGATGGACTTGCCTTACAGTGCTCTGAAGGTGCTGAATAACAGTGCAAACATTGAAGAATTTATCAATTCTAAACCATTGCTTTGCAGTACAATATCCTACATGTCTGTCTTATCTTATCTGTCTTTAATGAATGTGTTCCCTTTTGTATAATTTGACACCATCCTGTTGAGACTAAAGCACTGAAGAAGCAACTGAAATGCTGTTAGATACAGATACAGGGTAAAAGGGGCTTAACTGTGACTTCGATGGAAAAAAGCAGTTAACTGTAAAAGTGTGATTTCACTCTTACATTTGAGTTGATGGGGGGAAAATGAAGATGTAAGACTACACTTTGAACACGTCCTCCCTTGTGCAACTTTCACCCCTTTCTGTCTCATTTTCCCTTTCCTTTCTCTCACTTCTCTGCTTTTGGCCATCTGGTTGTGATTACAAAGAACTTAAAATGATTCGGTCTATAGAATACAACCCCCCTCTTTCTTTTTTTACATCTGTGTGTCCATGGTTCTGACTCCTGTCCCCCCCACCCCCCCACCCCATCTCCTCTTTTCTCCTGCAGACATTCCTGAGATCCCTGAGAGCATTAAGTTTTGTAGGGCCTTGGAGATAGCGGACTTCAGTGGAAACCCCCTCTCCAGGTAAGTGGATTGGAACAGCCCATCACTGAGTTCATCACTGTGAGACAATATGGTGCTCGCCAGATAGAACAAGGCGCAGAGAAGCAGCACCAGCTTGAAAAATGAAACAAAGCATAAAAAGTGTCATTTGCTTGCTCTAATTACTTTTCTTTCCTTTTTTAAATGTGCAGTGAGTCATATTGTGTTTGAATGTATAGTCTGCACTTCATCCTGATTTTTAACCGCAATGCCTGAAATCATTCAGTTGCTAAGAAATAATTATAGATGGTACAGAACAAATGCCTGGAGGAGATCTTGTTTTGTGTTGCAATACACTCTCTTACCAAACATGGCTGTGAATGAAATACAAGTGTCATGTTGACCTAATCAGGATACCAGTTATCACTATCGTATCTTTAAGTAAAGTCACTGTTGAACGGTTCTGAGTTAAAACCTTTCATTTCTTGCCATACCCTTGATGAATGATGTCCAAGTTGGTATATAGAAAATCAATGGACCCATTGGCATAAGCTTTGATGCTGAATACATAAACAGATGGGACTATCTAGAACCGCCAATTGTCTGTGTGAGTCAAGTGATCCTATGCATTGTACAACAGATCCCTAAGAGACTTGTCTCCACTATTTTCCCCTCCTGTCTTTCTGCCTCAGATTGCCGGATGGTTTCACTCAACTCCGAGCGCTGGCTCACTTGGCACTCAACGATGTGTCATTGCAGACGTTGCCCAACGACATCGGAAAGTATGTACATGTGCGCTATAGCTCGTTCTTGAAAATTTAATATGATAAGATCCTCTTGTAAAATTATTTTAAAAGATGTGTTTTTCAATATTTTTTTTTTTAATAAAACTGTTGATATGTCTTCATTAGTGATTTGAAAATTTCAAATTTTCCCATATTGGCTGGTTACAAAAAGACTATTTAGCACATTATTTCTGCAACTCTGCTTCCACATAATTTAGAATAATATAGTAGATAATTAACAGGAAATTAATCAGCAACAATTTTGATTAATCACTCAATTATCAAGCAAAAATACCAAGCACTGTCTAGTTCCAGCTTTTAAAATGTGAGTATATGTCTTTTATATCACTGTAAGTTAAATATCTTCGGGGATATTAACTCTTGGTTGGACAAAACGATCAATTTGAAAATGTTAATTGGAAAATGTTACCAGACTGAAGTCCTCGGACACAGATATATCCATGATACATGAGGAGACTGAGCAGGTTTTCAAGGAGTGTGATTCTGCTGCCCAGTGGGCTCTGAGGCAGCCAGTCTCTGGGCTGTGGGCCACTGCTGTGCTCCGCCAGATGGAAGAGCCCCTCACCATGCCAGGCAGCCCAGACGAACAGACTTGCCATCTGACTAACCAACCTGTCTCTCCTCTCCCCTCTCTCTTACTCCCCCATCCTGTCTTCACTGGGCCTGCCAACTCCCTACCCCTCTTCCCTTTTACTCGCTTCCTTTCACAGCCTGGCTAACCTGGTGACGTTGGAGCTCAGGGAGAACCTGCTGAAGTCTCTGCCCACGTAAGTGTCCTCTCCCTTCAGTGTACAAGTGCTCAGTTTAGCCTCATGTCTAATTTCCCACCGTCTCCATCAAGCACAATAAATGCCTGTTGACAGCACAAGCTGATGATGGTTTCATAATGCATGAAGAACTGTCACCACTGTCTCTCCTGCTGTAACTTTTGTTGTTGAGATCAGCATTGTACTCATCATTAGCACATACACTGTTTGGGTAAAACATCTCTCACCTGCAAATGCAATAGTTTTACCAACAGACATTTATTTGGGTCTTTTGCATCATGTGTCAGTCAGTGTGAATGAGTGTTATGTTGTATTCGTATGCAAAGCTCTGTTCTTTGTTCTTTCACGCTGCATATTTGTGTGACTTACCACTTGTGCTATTTTGTGTGTGTATTCAGGTCACTCTCTTTCCTGGTGAAACTGGAACAACTGGACCTGGGCAGCAATGAACTGGAAGTTTTGGTACACGAACATCTTATCCTGCTTTAATATCATAATACACAGTAGATGATTCATTCTATCATTGAGTGCTCAAACAGCACTCTTAGTTGTATCTTATAAATAATCTGTTTTATATTTGCACTACTAGTTCTGCACACAAAGAGTGACACGTACCACAAATATCCATGTCACATTCCCACTACGATAATTACGATGTAAACCATGTTTACCTGGCCAAACACATCAGAGCCGGTCTGTTAGAGCTGAGGCCGTGCCTGCACTGTACCCAAGTGTGAGCGCTGCTTCTAGTGTGGGAACGCCCACCTGTCTCAATAAGACAGGGTAAACAATGCCTCATGACTTGACAGGGGCGGAGGCTGAAGCAAACAGTTGACATCATGATGAAACCTTGCCTGCCTGCATGTCTGTCAAAAGCCACTGCTTCACTGACAATCTCTTTAATTTCATTTATCACTCAGATTTTTTTTACTTTTCTTGTAAATGACCTATAAGCGTCCAGTTAATGTACAGAGTATGTGTATATTTAAGGTATGTGTTTTCTGTTTGCCTCAACACCTCTTAATAGTTTTCAAATGGATCAGATTTCCACATACTGTTGTGTGTGTTTAGAGTAGTCACTTCCCTCACTTTGCAACACAGATATTAACAAATATAAACAACCTACTCCTATCTCTTAGCCGGACACACTTGGTGCTCTCCCCAACCTGAGGGAGCTGTGGCTGGACCGTAACCAGTTGTCCTCATTACCACCAGTGAGTATCAGTTTGTATATTATATTGTATGTCATTGTATATCATTTTTTATACCTGCACTGTTGCAAAAACGGTTCTTCAGAAACTGTTGTGAAACTACAAATGTGGGATTAACTACCACCAGCAGATTTCCTCACCTTGTTGTGAAGGTAATGGTTGTATTGTCTCTGTGGCTCACTGTAAGTGTTATTTATTGTGTGTGTGTGTGTGTGTGTGTGTGTGTGTGTGTGTGTGTAGGAGCTGGGGAACCTCCGCAGACTGGTGTGTCTGGATGTGTCAGAGAATCGTCTGGAGGAGCTTCCCGCAGAGCTCAACGGCCTCCTGGCTCTCACTGACCTGCTGCTCACACAGAACCTGCTGGAGGTCGTCCCAGACAGCATAGGTGAGAAATACAAGGGGGAAGGAAAGAAAGAAACATTGTCTTAGAAAAACAGAATGGGAATGATAAATCTCAGTAAAATTCTACAAGAAATAGCGATGCAATTATGAAATAAATATTATTGTCATCTCTCCATTGCAACCATCCATGCTTTTCACACCCAGTGATGGTCCCATGAAAATGACATTAGCTATCTTTTTGTATTGCTCTTGGGTTGTATTATAGTGGGTTTTTGGGGTACAGTGTGAACGTTAAACATCGAATTAAGCAGTACTTTTGTTGCAGTGGACCCAGGAACTTGCCCACTTTGTGTAGGTGACTTTGCTAAATAAGAACAGCACTGCCCTCTAGTGGAACACCCATGTCAGTGAAAAGCTTGTCATCTGATTTTGACCTGCATTAGTTTACTCTATTCAATTACTCCAGTGCCTAGGTTCATTTAAACAAAATATTTCAAACATTAAGATCAGAATATTTACATGTCACAAACATAAGATATCATGTAAAAAACTGAACTGGATACAGATACTGTGCACATTTTTGTCAGTGGTAGTAACCAAGGTGAAGATGTATATGATCCTAAAGTTATGAATGTTGGGGTCTTATTGCCACACTTTGTTAAATTCTGTTGTGTTTTGTCTCCAGGTTGTCTGAAACAGCTGTCTATCCTGAAGGTGGATCAGAACAGACTAACCCATCTGACTGATTCAATAGGAGAGTGGGAAAACCTCACAGAACTCGTTTTGACAGAGAATCTTTTACAAGTAAGGAGATACAAACCATGTTGAGCCTTGCACTGACCCAGTTGGGATTCATGCGTTCCCATTAATATCCAAGTCCCATTAACGGCTATTAAGTTTCATTATTGATTTTCCTGAATTTTAATGGTCTCTGTCTCGCTCCCTTACAGTCACTTCCTCGCTCACTGGGCAAGCTGAAGAAGCTGACCAACCTGAATGTAGACCGCAACCGTTTGGGCAACGTGCCCAAAGAGCTGGGCGGCTGCTCCAGCCTCAACGTTCTCTCACTGAGAGACAACCGCCTGGGCAAACTGCCTGCTGAGCTTGCAGATGCCACTGAGTTGCATGTGCTTGATGTGGCTGGAAACAGGTAACAAACACCACATAACATATTGAACTTTTGAAAACACACAGCAACTTATCTACTCTAAATGTATTTTCACAGCTGTGGTGCTAAGTTATATAAATTATGTATTGGAAAACTGCAGGCAAATGCATCACTGTCAAAGGGAGAGAAGGGAGGTTATTCCTGTTCCTATTCCTATTCCTCCTTTTTTCCCCTGTGAGAAAAATATATGTCCTAATGTATGGAAGCTTACTTAATACATCCAGTTACCGAGTTTCTTTTACCACCAGTTTTGTGACCAACAATGTAACTATTGAAGATTATACAAGTATCAGGTGGATCATATCTTATTTTTTCCTGAAACGGAAGAGTTGTGGCTCATCTCACCTCATCCCTTCTTTTGTCCAGATTACAAAACTTGCCTTTTGCCCTGACAAACCTCAATCTGAAGGCCATGTGGCTCGCAGAGAACCAGTCACAGCCGATGCTCAAGTTCCAGACAGAGGATGATGAGCGAACAGGAGAGAAGGTGTTGACGTGCTATTTACTCCCCCAGCAGCCTTCTCCGAGCCTTGGTGAGTAGCACTTTGTTAATAAAATGTGAAGTTGGAATCGGTTTGTTATTGTTTTTTATTAGACAGATAGGAAATGGCTCATATTTTGCATAGGTTTTAGATTTTAGCTAGTTAGTTAAATACTTGTGGCTCATAAAACCACATATAACCCATATGTGTTTGTATGACTGAGACTTCACAGAATCTGTTCTCGAAGCTGTTCATTCTAAAGTAATCTACAGCTATTACCTCAGTTTGACATCCTCCTCTCTCTGCACTTTTCCTTCTTTTTCCACAGAGAACTTGCTACAAAACAGTGTGGATGACAGCTGGACAGACAGCAACCTGAACCGTGTGTCAGTCATTCAGTTCCAGGAAGAGACCAAGGCTGAGGAGGAGGATGATGAGGCTGCTGCAGAGCGCAGGGTGAGGAAACTCACGGCTGCAGTGTCTTTTTCTGTCTGCTTCGTGTCCCTCTGTTGAGAGAATTTTTATGCTTTGCCCTATTACTTATCATCATGATATTGTACATCTTTGTCATCGAGCTAATTATGTGTGAAGCTGTTGTGCTTATAATTGAGCAAACATTCAAGTACAAATGAGTGTGGATTATTTTTATCGTCATCTGACTATTTTCTGTGCTTGATCAAGGTTGTTACTGTGACTAAAGTATTTTTAGTAGCTCCATACTGACACTCATTTGTTGTCAAAAGCAGGTTTCAATTTGTTTCCTTTGCCGCAGGGTCTTCAGCGCAGAGCCACACCACATCCCAGTGAACTGAAGGTGATGAAGAAGGTGATTGAGGAGAGGAGGAATGAGGCTTACACATCCAGACCTGATGGAGAAGAAGAGTCCCCTGACCCGCAGGTACATTCAACATACTGTAACATATCTTTTTTTTTTTTTTTTAAACCTAACAATTTTGTGCAGGCCTCACTGTACACTGAATAAAACAGACAGATAACAAGGCAGAAGTAGGGTGATATTTCTGTGTTGTTGATGCTAATGAACTAAAACTTGTTGGTTTCAGGAGAAACGGCTCAGTGACCTCTCCAACCAGAGCCATGACTCCCAGGCCTCCAACAGCACGCTATCAGCCACCTCCCATGAAGGCCGACAAAATGTGATTGCCACCTCGCAGAGGGAGGACCTTGTGGATGGCCATTCCCCTCAGGACGAGGAAGAGCTGGATGAGATGGAGGTGGAGTACATTGAGGTGAATATTCAGTCAATTCAGTCTTCAGACTTGGCTACAGAAAAGAGTTCTCATTAGAGGATATATTTATTAAAAGGATGCACAATTTTCACTTTGATAAATTTGCTTAAGGAAAGATCTGTGGTTTCCCTTTCGGTCTGCAAATTCTAAAATCTCCCTTTCTCCAGCCCACTGTGCACTTTGCAGAGGAGCCCATCATCCGTGGTGGGGATGAGGACGACGAAGAGGACGGGGAAGATGGTGAGAGGAGTGATGAGGAAGACGAGAGGCCAGCTCTTCCTGCAGAGAAGCAGCGTCTGATCAGAAAGGACACGCCACATTACAAGAAGCACTTCAAGATCACCAAGCTGCCCAAGCCCGAGGCTGTGGCCGCGCTGCTGCAGGGCTTCAGTCCTGACGGCCTCAACTCTCCGACACAGGCTGCTGAGGATGAGGAGGAAGAGCAGAGTATTGGCACCCCTCAGCACCATCACAGAGTAGAGGAGCTGGAGGACAGCCGGCAACAGGCCAACTCCAGTCAAGTAAAGGTAAAGTAGAGATCCCAGCAGTGATAGGATGCAGATCAGGAAAGTGGGGGGGGTAGATGGGTAGAAATAGTTACACATGTTACATTTAAATAAAAAATATTACTTTTCTCACCTGCATTTGTACACAGATGTGAATGTGAAATGTATATATAAGTGTAGAAGTTGTATCATAGGTACATAACACAGTAAATAAGTTTATTAGTTCATGTTATGCTGCAAATTTTCTATTTATGTTATAAGAATATATTTAAATTGAATATATTTTGCCTTGCTCATTGCCTCTATGCAAACATTTAATACTGTATGCATAGACTGCCCTTATCACCTTGCAAGTTGCATTCAGTTTGGAGTGGGCTGCTAGCACTAATTAAGGATGTGGCATTGCATGCAGGGTCATTGTGGAGATAGAGATGTCCACCTTTGTGTTGTAAATCAAGGGGTTTTTTTTCTCACTCAGGAGTTGATTTTGTGGTTTAACCACAAACTCACCAGGTTCTCGGCTCGGAATGGCTCCCTCAGAACTTTGCTTTCTCTTTGCTCTGTCTTGCAAAGACAAGATGTCCTCCACCAAAACCCACAAACACTCAACATAAACCTTACAACATTTAAATAGCTTCACACGCACGTTATGTGATACCAACAAATGGATGTAAAAACATTGTCTCATACTTGGAAGAAAGAACAGAGAAGTTCCATTTAATTTTCTTCTGTGACCACACAAGATTGCATCTTGATCTTTTGTTTACATGGAGATAACATACCAGATATGAGCACAAGCAGCTGCAAGCTGACTTCAGCCGTTCTTGCACAACATCGGCCCAATTCAGTACTAAACTTCTCACCATATTATCAGCCATCTCCTGATTTAATTGAATAATTACATTTTCACACTCTGCTTTTATAACACTGTGCGTGCCTGTGTGTGTGTGTGTGAGAATGGAGTGAGTGAAGTCTGCTCAAGAAAATCAGTCCCCTTATTGATCATTAGTATCCGGGGAAACTTAAATGAGATCTGTTGATTTATCGTGCTAATTTTAGAAATCTTTTTTTTTTTTAACACTGATCAGACATCATCATCTCATCAAATCTGTTTTGCGTTTATGGATGTGGGTCTGTTTGTGTGGCTGACTTCAGACCAACCAGAACATGTATTGGCAGAGCTGGAATGTGAGATCCAACGAGTCTTTGTGTCATATGTTAATAATCTATTATGGGATGTTTAAATTATTATAGATAGTGAGATTCTTCCTTGTTCTTGTAAATCAAATTCTGCAAGACAAATTTCTTTTAATAATTTCACCTATTTTCTTTGACTTTTTTTTTTTTTTTTTTTTTTTTTTTTTTTTTTTTTAACTTTGTGTAAATTACTTTTGCAAAGTCATCTTGTAGATATGTTTATTTTTTTAGGCTGAAACTGTTCTATAACATCTTGCAGTCCTTTACATAAGTAGGCCTGTTGTCTAAATTAAGCCTTGCTCCTGGAGGAAACTGCTATTTGTGGTGTGGAGGCTGGGCTTATTCTGGTTTGGGAGCTTTTGCCTTCTTTTGTCTGCTCTCTCTACACTGTGTGTTTTGCACTGTAGCTCAGCTCCTTGGTCTTGTCTTTCCATCTCTGCCTGTATTTGCTTTTGGTGGCTGGGGAGTGAGTGTGGGATCGCTTCTGCTTCAAGGTGGTCCACTCCAGTGGACTTGGAAGTCCCACAACCTGCAAGCAGACAGTGGAGTGTTTGGTGTGTTTGGTGAAGATTATGGAAAGTGTGAGAAAGTGTTTTTGTTTTGTTTTTTCTTTTTGTGTGCGTATGAGCGTATTTTTATTTTGGCCTGACTAATCCGCATGCCTCTCGCTGGTTCCTGTCCTAACAGGGGGTGTCATTTGATCAAGTCAATAATCTGCTGATTGAACCTGCTCGAATTGAGGAGGAAGAGGTCTGTACCTACTCTTTCCCGTCCAGTCTGTTTTTCTGTGTCCCTCACTCACCCACTCATTCACCCACCTGTTCTCAGAGGTGGAGAAAATACCCTCAGATATCCATGGTTAATCCAAGCCAATCACTAGGGACCCCCTAATCACAACTCATTTATGGGCAGTGTGGCACAACCTGGATGCAAAAGGACAGTATACATATTATATTTAAATGTATCTTTCTCCACTGGACAGCAGGAGTTCAGACACAAACGCTGTGGATGTAAAACTGTAGTTTTCAAAAATTCGTTGATGGACAGCTGTCATTGTCAGGGTTGGAGTGCATCCTGGGAAACTGGCCTAACTCTATATGTTGATAAATTGTTGAAAATTAAGGAAATTTGTTTTTTATCTATTCTTTTTTGGTTATAAATAATTGGATTAGGAATGTATAGCATGGAGCTATAGTTGCATATTTTATGTTTATGTATATTTGAATAGATTGAATTTCTGACCTTGCCTGCTAGTTAGATTGTTCTTGCTACCACGAAAGATTGTAGCAATCATGAATGAATGATCTATTAACCACCTTTAAGATTTTGATTCATTACGGATTCATAAATTGACAATATAGAAAGGTAAAGTTACAGGCATTGTTTCTATCTGTGCAGGTGTTTTTCAGCCACTGTAGTCTTCTGCTGTTCCTCCATTGCAACATTATCCATTGCAGAAGTGATCAACCATATTTTTTTATCCATCAGGGGTCACAGTGAACATACAACTAATGACAACATTAAAAAACAACAACAACTTCATAGATCTATGTCTGTTGTCGGGGGAACGCCACAATGCCCCACAGAGCTTAAAACTGTCGACAGAGTTGTACAAATCCAAGTCTAGTGTCTGGTTCTGCCACACTGTGCCTCTCTTGCCTTTCCTCTGCTTCTGCTGCTTCGCTCCTTTTCATCCCCTGTCCATGCTGTGTTGCCCTGGAATGAATGGGCTGGTTCTGTGATGATGACGTCCATGTCACCTGCTTCCTCCAGGTGTTTTTTTTTTTTTTTTTTTTTTTTTTTTTTTTTGGGATATACAGGTATACAGAGATGGTATGTAACTCAGCTGCCAACCAGAAGAGCTCCAGATGGATGAAGAAGCTTCTCCATAGCATTCTAATATTATTTTTCATAAAGTTATACTCCTATGATGCATACTAGAAATGGCATACTTGATATTTATTACCATTACTTTACTAAATGGTGTTGTTAATCCCATGTAGATTTGTCTTCATCTTCTTTTTTTTTCTGCATGTTTTTGTTTGGAGTATTGTATATGATTGTGTATGGATACTGTTCACTCTTGTGCTGTTTAGTCTTGATGAAGAAATCAACATTTATTTTCACTGTTACAGAGCAGTTGAACATTTTAATGAACAAATTTGCCTCATTATTACAAACGCTGGGGTTTGAACACCACTACAGTCATCAAAACCGTCTCCACATCCAGGACAGCACACTCCTCTCATCTGTCACTCTTGACATCTCCCATTTTCCTTCCACCTGTCCCTCATTTGTCTCTATCCCTCCCCCTTTTTGCATGGCTTGCAAGTACACATATTATACAGTCTGTTACAACTTATTTAGTTTTTACCTCACATTTTAAAGTCCATTCTTCCATACATATACAATCCACATTGTGCAGTATGTTTTCTATAAGGGTCTAGCCTCTGAATCCAAGTGAAGAGGGCTTCACAAAGTGTGTGTTTGTTCAGTTTATGTTTGAAGTCTAAAGTCAGTCATGTGGGAGCTAGTGGATGACAGATTTGGCTGCAACTTTACTCATACAATCTCAAATTAAGGCATAAAAACATTACCTTCTACATGTATTGACATTAGGCTTCTAACAAGTCAAAGAGCCTCTCCTTACATCATTTTGATAAGATTGACGCCACCTTCTGGCAGAAAGAGGGAAATCCCCCACAACTAGAATCAAAAAGTCAAAGATGTGAAAATAAATGGCAAAATGCATCAAAATGAAAAGAACAACATTGTGGGCTCACTTCCCTCTCAATCTGTCCTGAGCTGAGTGGTGATTGGCAGGTTTTCAGTAGTAGTTGTGCTGACTCCCGCCTCCTCAAATTGCAGCACACCCTGACCATCCTACGACAAACAGGCGGCCTGGGTATCAGCATTGCTGGAGGGAAAGGATCCACGCCTTACAAGGGAGATGACGAGGTAAAACCTTTAACCGGAATCTGTATATATTCAATACGTCAAAAGTCGTAGAATTTATAAATTAATTTTCTTGCATTGACTGTGTCTGCAGGGAATCTTCATCTCCAGAGTATCTGAAGAGGGTCCTGCAGCCAGAGCAGGGGTTAAAGTGGGAGACAAACTCCTAGAGGTAAAGACCTGAGTGTAAACATTGGCATTTTCTATTTACTTTGCCTGTTTGTGTTTAGTAACTCTCTCCTCTGCTTTATAGAAACGTTTTTAATAAAGAACACTTCATGTAAGTCATTCTCTCTTATCTTTTTGTCTCAGGTGAATGGAGTAGACCTCCACGAAGCAGAACATCACACAGCGGTGGAGGCTCTCCGTAGCTCTGGTGCTTCAGTTTCCATGACGGTGCTACGGGAGCATATGGTGGAGCCGGAGAACGCCATCACCACCACGCCACTGAGGCCGGAGGATGACTACTTCCCCAGGGAGAGACGCAGCAGTGGCATCGCCTTCAACATGGAGGCGAGTCCCAGCGGACCTCAGCAGCGGCTGTCCACCTGCCTGATCCGTAACGACAAGGGGCTGGGATTCAGCATCGCAGGGGGCAAAGGCTCCACGCCTTACCGCACAGGAGACACGGTGAGACACAAAATGCATCTGTTCTGTTTACAGGCAGGGCTTCAAAGACAAATGACATGTTTTTCCCAGTAAAGATTTGAGACTATGAGGTAATGAGTAGATGGTTGACCTTCAGTCACTAAACACCTACGTATTTGATGGCTTCCTCCTACTAAAGCACCTTGTTTACATCATGGTCTCAGGTAGCATTTGGATGTTATGGTTGAAACCAATATCAGAATGTCAATAAAACCTTTTTCAATATATTTATATTCTTTGCACAATATGGCAAAATCATTTTGTTGGTAAACTACAAAAGGAATTTTTCACAATCTTTTATATTTTAGTGACAAAATGATCAATCGAACATAATTGACAGATTATTCAGTAATGAAAACAAAGGCTGGTTGCAGACATAATTGAATTATTAGCCAATCTTAGCATGACATTTACATACAAATTAAGAAGGCACTGTCTGCTTTAGACCCTGGCCTCGGACAGTTTACATATTAATATTTAAAGCCTCCCATTGACGTGCAAATCTGACAACTGCATCCAAGTGAAGTCTGTAGTAGATTCAGATCATAGGTTTCAGTTCAAGGGGAAAGATGATACGAAGAAAACATCTAAAGCTGCAGACACAATTTATCAGGCAATTATTAAAGGGCCTATTTATAACAGGTATGGTCTTGAAGTTGGGAAGTTAGGTCACAAAGTGTTTGCAGTAACTGTCTCAGCCACAGGGATCTGCGTTTACAGTCATCACCAGGGAGACGGAGATATGAATAGCCAGCCTTGACACTTGATAGGTTCAATGTAACTGGACGGTGTGAGGTGTATATTTGGGCCAGCGCAATACTACATCGCAACACATGCAGCTCACCGAGCCCACAAAAAGGAAAGTACTCATAAACTTATGATTTAGTCGGGTCTGACTGTAAGTCTTGCCTCTTTTTCAAAAGCTTTTTTGAAATGGATGCAGTGACTCGGTTGTTTGTTAGTTGGTGTGAGAAGACGGTGCTGAAGACTTTGCTCCTGCATGTGTTAGCACATTTTGTTTTGGTGTGGAACACTAGGAGTTCAGATGGATTTTATTTGGTTTAACAAATTGTTTGCAATTTGTCTGTGCAAAGGGGGTGCTGTCTCTCAGAGGTTCTACTTTTTAATGAGCCGCTTGTGCAGCTCAGTCCAAATGAGTCTTAATGATAAAATACTATGCTGTTAATCAGTTGTAATGTATGCCCAGGTTTGTTTGTTTGTTTGTGTACAACCTTATATCAAAATTTGTGGCATTGTGGGCTTTTAGTATCTCACATTTACCAATATAAAACCTGCTAGCAGTAATGAATAAAGGAATCTATTTTTGGCTCAGGTCCTCACTGTGGGATATCACATGCTTACTGAATGGTAACTCCCCTACCACATAGCTCACAGTTAGGACACTGATTCATCACAGGATTGCAGCCCGTTGCACAAGATTCGTTACCGCCGACCCTGTCTAATTAGCAACCTCTCTTTGTTCCTAAAAGTTGTAAACATGATTCTTTTGTCCGTTTTTTAGGGAATCTACATCTCTCGCATTGCAGAAGGTGGAGCAGCACACAGAGACAGCATACTGCGTGTAGGCGACAGGGTGATCTCTGTGAGTACTACCATCGCCCCCACATCTCCATCTGGGCCCTACACTACATAGGAAATGTTTCCTTTACACTGTCTACACAAATGTGGGAACAGGAATATTTTTTGTTTTTAAGACCCAGAATTTGTCATTTTCCACTTCGACCTTTTAAATCCAGTTGAAGTTTAAGAATGGATAATGACTCGTATTGATAAGCACAGTACATCCTGATAATTGGACAATAATGTTTTTATAGGAGTTACAGTTAATAGTGTTTTGGCTTTCTAAAAAAACAGGCTTATTATTTCTTAGTTATTTTATTTTATATTATTCAAGATCTGGGGCCTCCTCTCAGTTTTGTGGAGGATGCCTCAGCTAACGCAATGTAAAGGAAAACCTTGCCATCTTTTCTGTAAGTTTGAATATTTTCATTGCAGTTGTGTAATTGTATTCACTGCGCCCACAACACTGCTTTCATTACTCAAGTTAAGTCTGGCCCTGTCTTAGAGAGATAAGACTAACTTGGGTTAGATTCCATGTTAACCACATAATAACTGCATACGTCAGCATACTAATAAAGTCCTCATACTAATGTCTCCTCAGATTCATACTGTGTAGCTCTTTTGGTTAAGAAGTGTAGTATTTACGTTATATTTATTGCTCCTAAGCTTCTTGCACGACATATTTATGCTCCTTAGTTTCCTTCGCTGATCAAACTCCGAGCTTGGCTTTGCTGTCCTGTATCTGTCAGTGTACTAGTTTCTCTTGTGTTGCATGTTTTTATCCATTATTGTGTCATTCACTATTACTCTGAAGCCACCAATGATGACTCCTCAAGTATGCTTAATGTGAAACAGCTCCTTTTGAAATTGTAACTTTGCTTTCTTCCCGGGTTTACTCTCCTCTTTCCTCCGGCAGTTTTTCTTTTGTCTTTTTCTTCTCCGTGTCTATTTGTAGGCTGCCTCTTTTTTCCTCTCTTTCTCATACACCCTCCCTCTGCATGCTCACTAATGCATTAAGTGCATCTCCTTACCTGCTTGGTGGTGGGAGATGGTGTTGGGGTGGAGTGGGCTGAGCCTGTCGGGCCGCTGCCATGGTAGACATTTGTTACCATGGCAGCGGCCACGGCAGCGATTCAGCCGACGGTAAGAGCTGGTACTGTCGGGTCAGTGCTGACCTCTACTTGTCACTTTGGACCAGTTATGTACAGTTTTTAAGATTGCATGCCTGAAAGCTGCCCCCTCTCTTAATTCTATAAAAGGATGTTAACAAAACTAATGACTGAATATTTTCTTCATGACATAGTTGCAGATGATTAAGGACTCTCCTGATTGCCTTTGTTGACTTAAAATCAAACTTTTTGGACAAACTACACACTACTACTTTTGTTTTAAGTAAACAAAGGCAAGAGGGTGGGAAAGTGTTTTACTGATTACGTTTTAAAGATAGCAAGACAAGCATTAATATACTAATTTCAGGGAATAGCTCTGCCTGCTCATAGCCTCTCTTCCTCTGGGAAGCTCTACCAGCTAAAATTGCCTGCAGCAGCCTGCTGTTACCCCTGCTCCCTCTTTTTCTCTGCCTATTCCTGTTGCTCTGTGTAGGTGTTGGGTTCTTCTTCAAATAACTGTACTCACTCGAATTAAAATCACAATGTTGTAAATGTTCAGTAAATCCTGAGAAATAGTTTTGAGAGATGAGATGTAGATTCTGATGAGAGACGAATGTTCACCGTGCCAATGGCAAATGTGGCCCGTTGTCACTCAGAGCGTCCTGGTGGGCTGACACCCTCCGTGGTTGGTTTTACTGTCAATCCAGATCAATGGTGTAGACATGACAGAGGCCAGACATGACCAGGCAGTAGCGCTCCTTACCGGCACCTCCCCCACCATCGCCCTCCTGGTGGAGAGAGACCTGAATGCACCAGGGGGCTCTCCGGGTCAATCCCGGGCACGTGCCCATTCCCCTCCACCCCCAGAACCCTCAGATTCTCCAGACCAGGAAGAGGAAGGCCTTTCCGTTCATGGGAACCATCTGAGTCGGATGGAGGACGAGTACCCCATCGAGGTGAGACCCTTAGAAGTGACCTCAGCACTTATGCTAAATGGCTTTTTAGTTTTACTAGACCATGCGGTAGAAGCACTCTGTGTTAATGTTTGTTTATTTGGCCCGCCTCATCCTTAATGCTGTCCAGTTCCAGAGAAGATGGTGCATGGTATGAAGGCTCGGCCTAATTTAAGTAATGGTGTGCTATAGGTTGTAGCCTGGTTATACCAGGTGTATCATTCCCATCCAGTCAATAATGCAAAGATATTGCTTTTTAGCTGCTTAGAGCTGTGAACATGTCCTGCAGTAGAAACAGGTTGATTTGCGTTTGTTAGACAAATTATAAAAGTAGATAGATTGAGAGATGACTGCTATAAACAAGAAGGCTTAGTCATGAATTTGTACATTTCAGTTGGCTGTTCTGCAGTAGAATTTAATGAGTCTGCATTTGTTAAAATCTCTTTGCACAAAAGTTTTCCTACCTCCAATCCTAACAGGAAGTGATCCTGGTGAAGTCAGGTGGCCCTCTTGGCTTGAGCATCGTGGGAGGCAGTGATCATGCCAGTCACCCATTTGGCATCAACGAGCCTGGGGTGTTCATCTCAAAGGTATTATTATGAAAGAATAGTGAAGTATTGTTTTCCAAATGTTTTCTCTCTCCCAAAATATGTTGGATTATTTCCACTGTTACCTTGGTTTGCGTCTCACTCTCCGTGCCCCATCAGGTGATTCCTCATGGTCTGGCATGTCAGAGTGGACTACGTGTCGGGGACCGAATATTAGAAGTGAACGCCATTGACCTGCGTCATGCCACTCACCAAGAGGCTGTGCGAGCCCTGCTGGCCAACAAGCAGGAGATTCGTATGTTAGTACGTAGGGATCCTTCACCACCTGGGATGCAGGAAATTGTCATCCAAAAGCAGCCGGGGGAGAAGCTTGGCATCAGTATTCGGGGAGGAGCAAAGGGGCATGCTGGAAACCCCTTTGACCCTACGGACGAGGGAATCTTCATCTCCAAGGTATTACGACTTTGAACTTCTCATTTCTTTGTTAAACATTTGGAGGCCTTTTGGCCACATTTGAAAGAACTGGGGCCTAGAGATCCTCCTTTTTTTAACTTGAACTGTAACAGCCAGCTGGTAGGACAACACAGGAGTTCATATGTGACAGTCAACTTTATTTAAAGCCACTAACCTATTGAGAAATACGTATTTAGAGGCTTGGCTGTTTTTAAGTTTTAAGACTCATGGAAAAGATACCATTAACGGAGTAATGCATGGGCCCAAATTGGAGTTACTATTAGGTTAATATAGGCAGCATTCTCATTAGTCACACCCTGGGTTAAACCACTTGTTTATTATTGATTGATATTCAAACAGGTGAGTTCAAGCGGAGCGGCAGCAAGAGACGGCCGACTGCAGGTGGGCATGCGGATCCTCGAGGTGAACAACCACAGCCTGCTGGGGATGACGCACACAGAGGCAGTGCGAGTGCTTCGTGCAGTGGGAGACTCTCTGGTCATGCTGGTGTGTGACGGTTTCGACCCACACAAAGTTGCTGCTGTAGAGGTGAGGCCCGACGAGGAGTTGGATTTTGACCAAATGGTTCTTTTCACTTACACTCGTAAACATACAACACTGTGTAAACTGTTAATCACATAGGATAAATTTGAATGACCTCTGATTCAGTATTGTGTTTAAGGTTGCATCTAATTATTTTTTCATTATTGTTTAATCTGCCTATTACCTTTTCAATTAATTGATTCATTACATAGTCTACATGTCAGAAAAGAGGGAAAAGGAGCCCAAGATGACATCTTCATCTTTTTTAATTTAACCAAAAGTCCAAAACTATAAATATACTATATATATTCAACTAAATATAAGAGTCAACAATGATATATGTCAAAAAAGCACAAAATATACACATTTTAGAAGCTGGAACCAGAGAATATTTGGGTTTTATGACTACTTTTACTTTAAAAACTAATAATTGCAAGTATTACCTGCAGTTTTGATGCTAAATCATTGCCTAAAAGTTCAATTTAAATCAAAATTTTAAACAAAACTCTGTTTGGGTTCATTTCCAGGCATCCCCTGGCATCATTGCCAACCCGTTTGCAACAGGCATTGTACGCAAGAACAGTATGGAAAGCATCTCTTCTATAGACCGAGACCTGAGCCCAGAGGAGATGGACATCATACAGAAGGTACAGTGATTATTCATCTTAGCTGATGTAACTTAGTCATGAATGCCAACATCGTATATGCAGTTAATTTTAGGCAAGAGAGCAATGCGGAGCTTTGGTTCGTACACTAGGAACCACAGTGCAGCTTGGTATCAACCAAATGCCATTCAAGTCAACACATGAATCAAATGTTTTGTTCAGCGATTCCGTTACACCACCACTGTGCTTCCACAGCAGTTTGGTGTTAGCAGGTGGAGCGGAGTGGAATGACTCACTCCAACCATGCACACCACACATACCCATCTTTCCGCCAGAGCAGCCAGAAAGCGCCAGCACAGTTGTTTATTTTGCCCAGATTAGCTTTTGGGAGGCTGCCCGAACTAAAGGAATGTAGCGGCCTGTTGGTTTGTTGAAGGCTAGTTTTTGTTGTTCCTCTGCACACTTCAGTTTAGAGGTTTTGGACATATATCCTTTATCAGAGCACACGCATAATTCATATGGAAATTTCATTGGTTTGAATTACTCCGGCTAGCAGTGCTTTCGCTAAGATTTACAAGATGAATGGTAATCATTTACTGGGATTGTAAGGATCTTAAATCTTGCTCTTTTCCAGGAGTCAGAGATGGTGAGAGAGACATCACAGTGGGAACGAGAAGAGATGGAGAAAGTGGTAAGTGAAACTGAAAATCCATTACTGATGTCGGGAGGCTAGAGGTAATTTTATTTCTGTCAGATCAGCAGATAGATGGAAATACAGTAAGACAAGAGATTTTTTTTTTGCTACAACATAGCTCAGGGAAATGCCAAACTCGAGGCTCAGGTTTGTCTGTTATCGGGTGAATGAAGCTTCTCCTCTGCACCTTATGTGGATATTGTGTTTGACAGAACTATTCCTACAATGTCCCGTCTTGCATGCTTTTTCTGCTCCCATAGCTAATGAATAGAGTACTTTTTAATTTGTGTGGATTCTATCCTTTCTTTCCCTTCTGTTTTTTCTCTCATCTCTCCTTTACCTTTTGGTGTGTTTGGTGTGATCTGAAATCATCAAATCATCCCATCTCCATATCACCTCCTCCACTTTTATTTTTCTCCACCTCACCCCCTGTAACACTTCCTAAATCATCCACCTTCTCATTTCACCTCTCATCGCATTACTGTGTGGCTGTGTGGTTGGGTGTCTTGCCCTTCTGTACTCTCCTCCTTCCCTTCCTTTCTTGGTGAAGGAGCGAATGCGCTTGGAGCGTGAGGAGGCAACTCGCCTGCTTGAAGAGGAGACTGAGGTGAGACACTCCTCAATGGCAGGTCCTCAGACAAACTCTCCCTTCTGTACAAAACGGCAGCTTCACCACAAACACCACAGATCTGCTGCCACAGGATTTTACCATGTTACTTATCCCTGTATTTTTCAGGGAAAATAGAATCTTCTCTTTTGGTTTTCTTAAATTAATCAGGCTTGAGCGTTATTCAGACTGGCTTGGTTTTACTGGAGAAGGCCCAGAGTTACACAAATGTGTGTTCAGGTGACATAAAGGTAAAAACACCACAGACTCAGTTTTACTTACTGGCAGATTTGCCTCAACAGAGCAGAGGGGCAGGTTCCTACAGTTTAGTCCTGCTGAAAGCTTGGTGTTGAGACCAAAAACGCCCTTGTTTCTTTTTCTTTCTTTCTTTTTTCTTCTTTTTCTTTTTAAACAAAACCCAAGGGTTTGCATTGGTGGTGGTGGTAGGGTGTTGTTTCACAGAACTGTGAGACAATGAAGTACTATCCTTAAAGTCCACTTTGGGTGAGTTATCAAAGTCACAATCGTGTGTCCATAAAGGCCAGACAGTGAAGAAGAATCAACTCCGAGGTTTGACTCGACTTTCCTTTAAATATAACAACACATTACACGTTGGGGAATTTCTTTAGCTGGTCTACATTTAACATAAAAGTGTGGATCCTTAACCTTGTAGGAACGAGTCTCTACACTTCCATACATGGCCTTTCCCAGTTAAACTAATTCACTTTGAATAGATGCCTGTTGTGTAATAAACCCTCAGCCTAAACCACCTCTCACCTCTGTTTTCTATTTATTTCCCTGTAGAACATCAGCACTGGACCTCTAAAACTTGACTACAAAACCCTGGCTGCACTGCCCACCACCAGTCTGCAAAAGGTCAACAGGGTAAGTGTGTGTGTGTTCTAATGTCTGAGGACAGTACGTAAAGTTTTGATGATAAATCCTTCTTATGAATAATGTTGGTCGTACTTTTCAAAATTTTTGAAAAGACACAAAAGGCTCGTTTCCTCTGAGTTGTGGATTGCTTGTATTTTTGTGTGGGCTATGCTGGAAATGGCCTTCAAAGCTCAGAATAGACTTTGTCATGGAATCCCTCATGTTTATGTCTGTGGAAAACTCTTGAGTGACCCATACCCAACCAGTTGGCAGGAATGTTACCTCCCCTCCACGTGCGTAACCCCCCCAGTCAACATTACTGGATATTAACCTCAAGCTCCAAGGCCAAACCCGTACAACATATCAGGTCAGTGTGATGTAACTCTGTCCTACATCAGTTAACAAGAACAAACGTGACCAACATGGATTGAAAGAAACAACATGAAGAACAAGGACTTATCAAGAAGTTTGGAAAAAAGAATGTGAAGACCAACCTCATCTGGAAAGAATCGAGATCAGAAATATAAAAGAGAGACAACTTAAAAAAAGTAGAGGTACAGTACAAAGGAAGCGTGGCCAAAGGGCAGGCACCGTCCTGGTTGATAAAGAGTGTGTAAGAGAGTGGTGAGAAGGGGGAAGGGGGACAGCTGTCCACTATCAACCAGCCTGTCCTCTGCGATATTTTAAACCCGCATCTGGCTCAGAATTGGATGGAGTCTCTTGGGTGGGTGGGGCACCAGACAGAGAGGGAGGGTGTTGTCTAAGAGGAACAGACAAGTGTCTCAGTTTGAGTTCTCAAAGTCCTGGGAGGAGTAAGTTTGAGTGGACATACAGTGCTGTCCTGTTACCGTCCTACAGTGAGTATAAAGCTGCTCAGTGGGCAAGATTTGACTGTTTTAGCTTTTTTTTTTTTGTTTTTTCTTTCCTCTTTAGTGTGTTTGTCCCTGCTTCTGTCTGTGATTGATGTCGGTCCCTCTCTGTGTGTCTGTTGGGTGTGAGGATTTCATGATTTTTGACTTGGCTTTTGACACAAGTTCTGTTCTCTTTTGTTTCGATTACGCATTTTTATTCTGTTCTCTTAAATACATATTTTCAAACTTTAAAGGAACAATAAATTGTCCCGTAGTGCTCAAAGAGACATTTAAGTTATATTAACTATTACTACATGTAAGTTGTGTGAACTTCCACTCGACCGCTATAATGACTTTGCTTCTCCAGCACACGTGACCCTGCTCAAACTGTATCATAGTGACCCACTAAGGCTGCCTTCAAGTTCATACTAAAGTTGTTTTGTTTTTTTTATGATGAACAGCAGAGATGGTTATTGGTAATGTAGGATTAGGATCATTGAGGAACATTGAGCTGATTTATTTTAAAAAGGTTTAATTTGTCTTGAAAAATAAGTGTGGTCTAAACATTAGCAATACAAGACTGCCATCATTACTTTCACAGAAAAGGTGACCAGGGTGTTTATTCAGACATGAAGCCAACATACAATATTAAATTGCCATCAGATTAACATAAAAGGATTCAGGTCTGAAAGGTGCTTAATGTTACTGCAGCTTATTGTGCAGTTAGCCCCAGTTTGTGTCTCTCATATAATCAAGAGACAGAGTGAAAAATCGGATAAATAAATACATTTATTTTTCATCTTTAAAAAACCTAGAGTGTAATTTAACACCACTTACCGATGTTCTGAAAGCATTTCCAGAATCCCCAACGACTATTTATTCACCCAGGTTTATGTCGGTGGTCGGTGTTGACAGTGATTTTTACAATGATTAATGTTACTTAGAAAACCTCTGGTAAGCAATTCAGCATGAGGGTGTTTGTTACTGGTATTACAGGTGTTAAAACTAAAATTCAGACAGTCAAAACTAAAGACTACAACTATCCGTTGCACAAGTAAAAGTATCAGTTGTTCAGTTCCCGGTTCCCTTTTGACTTTTCCCAGCATGGCTAACTCACTATGCTGGCATGCTGGTGAGCTAGCAGCCTCGCTTGCCTCTGTCACACCAGAACCCCAGCTGTCCCTCACAGTCTGTGTCGGAGCCAAAAGGGCACTCGTTCACATTCCATCCCACTGACCCTCATCACACCACCGACTCTTATAGTCAGCATGTAGTGACACATTGGTGCTTCACAATGCTCGTATTCTTGGTCCGACTATTTTGATTATCACCAGATATATCGGGGTCACGTCTAATAAATTCCAAAGTAGTTTGCATGTTTGATTTTCTGGATTGACTTGAATGTTTTCGTGTATTTTTAGGTGTCAGGTATGTAGATAAACATGACACCTTTTTAAGTTTGTACTAAGAGTATCAGGTTTCTTGACATGGGTTGGTTCAAACATTGTATATTTTCTGTCCTCATGTCATCAGCTGTCTGCCTCATGTCTGTCTGTTAAGTACAGTAGGAGGTGAAGGTGTGCTGGAGCCTGAATGTCTCGCTGCTCTGATAATATGGTTATTTAAGGCAGAGGCCAAGAGCCTTAACTATAGTACTATGTCCAGTCGCTTAGCGCACCAGGTCTTGAATGATGAGTTGTGAGAAACTTATCTGAAAGGCTTCAGGAAAGATTTAGTGATGTGAGTAACTCGTACGCGTGTGTCAAGTTTCTATTTATAAAACCAGAAACTAAGACAGTAGAGTCTGAACTTATTTCATTTTTTTTTATTTGGTCATATGTAAGAGGTTACTTTTATTATTTTTATTTTTCCTTAAATGTTTCTTGATTTTATTTTTCTCAATTTGACCCCAATGATCAAAGTTTCCTCACTTTTCGAAACTGCTCTTTAAGGATAACTCTGGTGCATTGCAACTTGGAAATCAATGATTTAGTTTTTAGCCTCCTTAAACTCTGTCATAATTTTACTCAATCTCAGCAATTCCTTTGTTGGAAGCAATTTAATTAAAACTAATTGAAAGAATGGACAACAGAGGAAAAGTTCTTCTCCTTGTTATGAACCTCCCTTTTCAGTTTCTCCTCTGTTTTGAAACTTCCAGCTTTTCTTCTTTTACCTTCAATTAGTGATAATTTCCTTTTGTATGAGTGTGTGAGTGAGTGCATCTTTTTTCCCTGTCATTCCTTTATTATTATCAGTTCACTGTATCTGTCCTCCTCCTCTTTCCTTTGCTTCTGTTCAGTTCTCTACTTCTGTTCCTCTGACTGCTCCCATGGAGGCCCCCCTGCAGGCCCAGTATGGAGCCCCTTTAGAGCCTCTGGGCTTTAGTTTAGGTCATCCACCCCTCAGCCACATGGACCCCGAGTCCTGCCCCAGTCTAAACACAGAGCACGATTATCTTCTTGGATCCCAGTTCTCCCCTAATGGGAGCTCCATTGCTGACAGTGCTGGCTCATCCACAACCATCAATTCAACAACATTTGCACCTGAAGAAGAGGAGTGCCTGGTAGACTCTCAGCCTATCTGCTTCAAAGAAAACCCTTTCTTGGTGGCCAATCGCAAAGGAAAAGGCCTTCCCGTTGGAGAGCAGATCCTGTCGGGGCCTCCTGTGGGCTACGGGAAACCAGGCCAACTGCAGCCATGGTTGTTCAGCAAGGCAAGCCGCCTGCCTGCGTGTGGTTTGGAGGCAGCATGGTGTGTTACTGCACAGTTTGTTGTTTTGCTTTATTGTGTCCCTTGAGATGGATGAAGCAAGTGTTAACTTTTTAACAGTCACGCTTTTTTTTGATTGTGTTTCTAAAGCACCACATAGTAACAACTATGCAACAGTTACAATGTTGATAATTATTGTTTTGATTCATTTTTAAAGGACAAAATGTCCAAATTTAAAAAAATGTGTATATTAAATAGTTTATTTATTCTTCTGTGATTGTTAACTGAACTTCTTTGGGTTTCGAATAGTTAGTCTGAGAAAATAACACGTTTCTGTCGGTGCAAATCTTCATGGGGAGAAGCATTTTCTTCTGAGGAAGTGTGTCCAGGTATGAGTGTATTAATCTCAGTGTAATAAGGAGCCGAACTGGTGCGTGGTTTTGCTGTGAGCACAGAGCTTGTGGCACCTCGTGAGGTATTTGGGCCCATAGTCATTTCATAGTCAGGATTGACTGGAATGTGTGTCCCAACAGCTGCAAGGAGGGTCGTAAGTCACGAAGGAACACGACTCGCAAACCGCACAGTAAAGTGCATGTTTATCAGCGGGAGCCTGTTGTTGGTTGAATTTAATGTACAATGATTCTACTACAGGACTAACCAGTGAAACTTGCTTTTGTCTTTTCTTCACTGTTTTTTCAGTGCACTCACTCAAAGTAAGAGCAGCCGTTAAGTGTGTTTTTGGTCTGATTTTCCAGGCTCCTTCCTCTGATTTCACCAGGACAGACAGCCCAATCAGGGAAGCACCCTACTCTCCCACTGTCCAGCCGGTGAGCAGCTATTATAAATATTCTGTTTTCATATCATCTCTTCATTTTATTCCCTGCTTTTCCATGAGTCACTTCCAGCACAATAGAAGGTGTTTTACAGGTGACCCTTTTAACCTTTCCTCCCACCCTTAGCCCAGCCACCACTCTTCCAACAGCTCCCTGGCAGGCAGGGAGACCCGCTTCGTAAGTGGGTCTCTGGCCCAGTCTGCTCTGGCCTGGATTTTTTTTTAGAACACGTGTCAGCTGCTCTGAGCCCTGCATCTCTTAATAAAACACAGAGACAATAACTAGTTCAGCTATCATGTCTGCCAGTCTGAAAAGCATGTGACCGCTTCTCTGTGACCAGCTGATTACTGATGCTTTGCCTCATGCAGACTGGGTGTGTCATTAGAGAAGCAGCAGTGAGTTTTGACTGATTGTCCTTCATGTCTCTAACTGACCAGCTGTGGATTAATATTCTTTAAAAGGATGATAACAAAGTAAAAATTCAAATTTTCCTTGAGCTTAATTATCTATTTTTAATTAAGTTCAAATGTGACAATGAGAAGAATTAGAGATCAAATTGGCTCAAGGTAAATCCTGGTGGTGTTGCATTGCTGGCCTGGCATCATCCTAAAGAAACAGTTGTGTAAATTTAATGACTGTTGAAATCCAAATAGAAGGTGGAGATCTATGCATTTTTATTTCATTGTCATTATTTTATTTTGTCATTTTTATTTATTTATTTTTTATTTTTTTACAGGCAAACATTCATTACACCTCCACTCCCACTGCCAAGGACAACGCCTCATCATCAGTGAGTGTCTATGGAGCTTGAAAATCAGCCACTCAGCAAATAACTTAACATAGTAGAGCTGGACCGATCACAGTAGTTAACCAATATATCAAGCCAATATATATTGGCCTTTTTTAGGAAATATTTATCTGACAGATGTGTGAAAGAAATTTTCATCCTAACTCCATAGACCAATCTGATGGTAATTTATGATCAGGCGCATTTCCACCATTGACTCCATTCATTTTGAGTTGTCTTTCATGCTAAAGTTTTGCATGTTTGACTCTTCATTATGTGAAATATCATGTGTTTTCTCTCCAGACGCGTCCGGGTGCCATCCAGCCAGTTGGCCGTGTGCGGCCAAGTACCTCCCCCGCCACTCCGGAAGGCCACAGTCCCAACCCCTTCCAGCATGGCCCCTCCCCCTTCAACTCCCAGACCTCTGTAAGACCCCTCACCACCACGTAGGGCTGTTTTCCACCACTCTCAGCTCTGTGCCACGCACTGTGACTGCACAGCCCCAAAAAGCTGGTGTCCAGCAACTGTACATCAGACACAGATAATTATGGCACAAGAATGATTTTTGTTTCTAAATGAGAACCAAAGAAAGGAAGACTTGTATTTGAATTCACAGCAGAGCTTGCATTTGTGCAGGCGGCGCTGTCTTTGAACCCCGGGTACACCTGGAGGTTATCGGTGTTTGAACTACACCTGCAAACGGAGCATCCCACCTGACTCCTCATAATTGCAGCTCTCTGAAATGTTCACTCATTTCTTTTTTTGGCAAGCAGCATAACTGAATTGGTAAAGAGTGACAAACCTATGATTTCATCTCGCATCTTCCTAATTATTTCACAAAGGTGCTCATACAAAAAAATCTGTCATGGCTTTGAACTTTCCGAGCCCTACTGTCTGTCTTTCTCTGGCATACTCCCTCCTCTCTCACATGAAACCAGCTGCCATGCTGTTCACCTGTTCTCCACAGTCTTCTTCAACTTTGCTGGTTTTTTTCATAGTCTACCCTCTCCTCCATGTCTGTGTCTGTCTGTCCTCCCTACCTCCTCTTCTTCCCCTCGCCTCCTTTTACCATATGGACTACCCCATCCTCCATGCCCTCCCGTCCCCCCCTCCCCCACCTGCAGCCTCGTGCCCCTTCCCCCACCTCGCCCGACGAGCTCCCCATGAATGTCAAGCAGGCATACAAGGCGTTTGCCGCCGTGCCTCGCTCACTGGCAGTGCTGGAGCCTCCGCAGGTAGGCCATGCTGCCCGGACTCGCCCGGGTCACAATGACACAAGCATGCTCTGCTGATTGGTTGGTCTCGCCCCGCCCCCTCTTGACTGGAGCAGGCTGTCCTATAAGGAGCCTGCACCCTGTCGGGGGGCCTGTGACGTGCTGTGACGTGTGGAATGCCTTCATCGTTGGTTTTTGTACTCCAGTGCCATCATCTGTCATACTGCTGTTGACTCTTGGTCCATTCGTCCATCCATGTGTGGCTCGTGTACTAATATTCAATCCTCTTTTTTATATATTGTATCCCAGCTGCTAATCAGTCTGCCTGCTCTGTATCTCTGTCTTCTCCTGAGTCTGAGGTTCCTAAACATTTTTAACTCTCCTTATTTCCTGCTCTCCCCAGCAGGACCTGTTTGGTGTGAGGAACAATTTCCACCCAAAGCAGCCTTCTCCAGAGGTGAGTACACATATCGACCCAGAAATAATAAAAGCACAGCTGTCTAAAATGAAAAAAGTAGGTGTTGTATTATATTTGAGGAGTAAAAGCGCATGTGATCTCATCATCAGATTTTGCTACTGTCTGTTTACAGTTAGTTTTGCTCTAAAAGGTTTTAGGAAATCACATGCACGAGTTATAGATGGCTTCCAGGTTCTAGATATGTTCCGAGTGTACTGTAGAAAATCCTGGCTCTTAGTCTGATAGTCTGGTGACAACCTCTGTGGCCTTTTCAGCCTGAGTTGAACAACGAGGTGTTTGATGATGACATAGATGGTCAGGAAGGAGCTGGTAAGGGTCTGACTAGCAAAGTCTCCCCTCGGCCCTCCCTCGCATCTGACCGTCGGGAGTATATGAGCCTGGCAGCAGTGCCTCGCCTCTCCAGGCCGTCAGTGGAACTGCAGGTACCAACCGCCTCCACCACAGCTTGGGCAGCCCTGTTCTTCTTCTGGGCTGTGGTGTGCTTGGCTTGACCGGTGGTGGTGTCTGTTCTCTCTGAGACTGAGAGTCAGACGTGCTACTTCTGTCAATAATGGAACTGCCAGTTACTTGACCTTAAATCAGCTCAATGGTGCTGGGTTCTGATTGAATTTTTTCTCTTTCTTCTTGTCCGCGATACTTTTTTCTGTAGCGTCTCTTGTGATTTTGGCAAATGGCTCTGCAACAATGCAAATGGCAATAAAAATCAACTTTTTAGCAGCAAATATAGGCATTTCTTTTGCTGTCTTCTCCTTTGTGAATATTTCAGGTGCTCATCTCAGCACTAATCTAACTTGCATCATTTTGTATTCTGCCCTTGATTTTTCTTGTAACCCAACAGAGTCCCTCTCCTGGTGGTAAGGACAGCCCAGAGCAGCGATCTTTCAGGGACAGACAGAAGTATTTTGAGATCGACGTGAAACAGCAGACTCCAGAAAAACCCAAACCTCGAGTTTCTCTTGTTGGAGAGGATGACCTTAAGAAAATGAGGGAGGAAGAAGGTATGTATCCTCCAGTGTGTCTCCTTGAACGTCCGTGCTGATAACTAATAAAACCTCTCACTTGGGTGACCTGCCCTCAAAACTTAAAAGCCCGTCTGTTCATCTCACGCCAGCGAGGAAGTTTGAGCAGCGGGCGCAGGAGTACCTGCTGGACGAAGATGAGGAGGATGAAGAGGAGGATCTGGCTAAGCAGGTCGCTCAGATGAAGGCCAGCGGCAAGGTGTTGCTGGATGGAGTGGAGTATAAAGTGGAGCCAGTGTCCAGCCCAACTCAGCATTGCTTCACACCACCGAGCTACAACGTCACACCACCGAGCTACAACGTCACACCACCGAGCTACTGTGGCAGCTCAGGGTAAGAAACTGTATATTGTTATTTCTTTATACATCATTTTCTTTTCTTAATTTCTTCAGCTAACTCTTTCTCTTGTGCGTAGACCCTCCTCTGTTGATGGTAAGGGAGAATCTCAGAGGAATTCACTGGAGGACAGCTTCAGGCTTGAGCAGAGGCCCAACTCCATGACTGGGTAATGGCAACGTACAGTATCATGTCTGTGAATGTCTGTGTGCCGTTCTTTCTGTCACTGTAGTCATGATTTCTCCTCCTCTGCCTTGTCAGTCTGATCCCAGTGTACCCCGGGGAGTCGGCCGCTCCTATCCGCACAGCCAAAGCAGAGCGCAGACATCAAGAGAGAATTCGCATGCAGAGCCCTGAGCTGGCTGTGGCCCCTGACAAGGACCTGTCCCCTGCTGAGAAACGGGCTCTGGAGGCAGAGAAAAGAGCCATGTGGAGAGCAGCACGGTAAAGTATCAATGTCACACACTCACTGAAGATAAAATGGCTAATCAGGTCTTTTGTTGCATTTTTAAGCTTTTACTTTGCCTTTTGTCCTCAGCTAATATTTCTTGCACTGATGGTAATATGGACGTGTTAGAGATGAAGTGAATCCAGTTCGATACAGTTTGAAGTAGTTACTTTAATACAGTATCATAGTTCTCCTGTGGTTGGAAGAAGGAAATTGTAAGCATAACAAATTTACGTTTTCGCAATGATGAGGCAATTAGTCTTTTTAGTTACAAGATAAAATCCTGTTAACTCCTGATTATTTTTCATTAGTAAACGTTTAAATTATTGGATGAATTAAACTGTCTTTAAAATGTCATTGTTAATGACAGAGGACAAGATACCATACAACAAGAACTGATTGCTGACTGCTTAACTAGTTGCATAGTAGTAGTAGTAGTAGTAGTAGTAGTAATAATAATGATGATGATGATAATTTTGTGACGACATAAAAGCTAAAGAAAACCAAGCAGAACAAGCTAATCCTGGCAAGTTATAAGAAGCAATATAACTATAACCAGCTATGCTTTTTTTTTCTTTTAATAAAACATTATTTAAGTTTCTGTCAGCTGATGAATTAGTGATAAATGACGTCAGGACTACGTTGAACTATGATGCCTTTTTTGGCTGCTGGTGAAACCTTTAGTTGCAGATGAAGAGGGACATGTACGTCTCATGTTAGTTCATGCCGCCACCCCACCCC
>NW_019524913.1:891810-902324 GCF_002814215.2 Seriola lalandi dorsalis
ACCCCACACCCCCCCACCCCCCTCCTGCCACGCTAATATTAACATTTTCACTTCTATATGTTCACACCAGTGTTTATAGATATATCGTATATAATATTTTCACTCTTCATAATTTTGGACAAAGCAGGTGTCAGAAGCAGAAGGGGGGCGGGGGTTGTGTTGAGTGACAGGTGTGATATAAACCTTGACTGTGATGATAACACTGGCAGAGGGAACATAGAGTAAATAGATTTCTTGTATCAGTTTCTTTAAACAGATCTTTGCGTATATACTTCTCACTTTTTGCCCTAAAGTTTGAGCCTACAGTTTAAAGGTAAATAGCAAAGGCAAAAGCAAAGAAGGATACTGACACTTACTGTCCCTTATTACCTGATAACCAGTTTGTTAAGCAGGTCAATAACAGGGTCCATTTATTTGCAGTCAACCCAAACATAAGTTCACAGTTGCTTGTGTTGTGACACCAGCATCCTGTGTGTGTGTGGTTAGTCTGTCTTTTCTCTCGATATTTAAAATCTAAAAGATCTAGAAAAGAAAAAGCCTAAAAATGGGATCTTATTTAGCATTTCTGGCTCTGTTAATTTTGTGGGTGTTTTACCTTCCATTCTTTGGTTTTCTTCTCTTTTTCTGTCTGTGTGCCTTCCCTTTATTCCTTCCTCTCCTCTTCACATTTCTCCTTCATCCTGGTGTACTTTTCATCCCACCCTCTCTTCCTCTTTTTCAACCTCTCCCCCCCTCTGTGGCCTTGTGGGCACAGGCCCTGTGGCCTAGAGGAGGATGTTAGGCAGTATGAGCAGGACCTGGCTAAGAGGCTCTACCAGGCCCGAGTGAGGGCATCTCAGGGCACGGCCGCGGCCCCCCAGCCCCCCACCTCTTCCTCTACCTCCTCCTCTGCAGCCTCCCAGCTCAGGTCTGCTCCACGGCCCCAGCCACCAGGGCCAGACGCACGGCATCATGGGGGGTGTGCTGGGGTGCTTTGGCGTTGCGGTATTTTGCTAGAGGCAGAGTTCAGAAAGGTCCAAGCAAGCACTCACAGCAGCGACACTGTGCCAGTGCTTCCACTGCCTTTCTAGTGCTGTCTTGCTTTTGCACGTCTTTGCTGTTTCCATTTCTAGCTTCCTCTGGTTCCTTCCTCTCTGTCCTCTGTCTCGTCTCCCCCCTCTCTGCAGCACTTTTCTTTTTCATTTGTGCCTTGCTGTTCTCTTGATATTCATACTATTATTTGTACTAACACACAGCTTGCAGTAAGTTTGCGAGCTATTTGTGAGTTAAGGGTAAGCCTACTAGCAGTAGGTAGTCCTTTTCCTGGAATGCCTCCCTTTTTATTCTGCTATGAAATTAAACCGGTTTGGCACAGCAAACCAGGACAAGGAGCACCCAAAATTAGTAGTGACTGGCACTGCACCCACCCCAGTGGTGTGTGCCTCTCAGTCTTTGTATCTTTATTTCTTTAAAGCTTTCATTTTTCTTTTTATTTACTTTTTTATTTATCCTTTATCTGATGGTGGTTGTTTCTCTTGTAGAATGAAGTCTCTGGAGCAGGATGCACTTAAGGCTCAGATGGTCATAGCCAAGTCTCGGGATGGGAAGAAACGTGGGACACTAGACCAGTTGACGGAGTCGCCCTCGCCTGCCCCCACCCCCTCTCCTACACCAATGGAAGGTATGAAGCTGCTGTCCTTAAAAGCACTGAGGCCTATTCATGTGGCAAACATCTTCTTGTTGTTATGTACTTACCATCCTCTGTACTTAATAACAAGTGGTTTTTATACAGAACCACCACCATCAATTTCTGAGTTGTTGTGTCCATACAGTAACTTAAAGTCTCTCAGGTTGGCTAACCAGTGTTTTCTGGATCCTCAACTTCAAATGAGGGGAGACTGAGCATTGCCTGTGTCTTCCCCTAATATCTGAAATGTTTAACTCTTACCATTAGATCAATCCTACTGGAATTTTTAAGAAATGTTCATGTTTCATTTGATGTTTTTCTGAAGCACTTGGTAACTTCTGTAGTAGTACTACATAAGTAAATCTTTACTTACTTACGAGTAAATCGCACGTATAGCTTGATCATTCATTTCAACCCTTCTTTGCTTTTCTTGTCCAAGTTGACATTTTGTTTTTCTCTGACAGAGCTCAGTCCTCGAGGAGTAACCTCACCGGGCAGGCTGGTAAGCACTAAACCTTTTTTACCTCTTCTTCATTTCCACTTTGTGACTTATGCTTTCACTGGCCTTTGTATCGGTGTGAATGGTTTAGTTTATCCTTTGTATGGAGCTTGAATCATCAAATATTTGAACACATCTGTAACAATGACTATGCAGTTTAATCTAAGGAGCTTTATTTGAGAAGGGCAACAAATAATGCTGTTTGTTTACAAGATGGAAAAGGCAAACGTAGTTTGCTTCAAAAGACATTGACATTAATCCTTCATCTTGCTCATTGTCACTCCAGCCAATCAGAGCTGAGAACACGCACTGCTCTCCCACCATATGCCACAGCTGGCTGTCTGAATCACCCATTAGCCTCTCTCCCTCCTACCCCTTCCCTTTCTATTTCCTCCACCCTTTTCCCCCCTCTCACACTTTTCTCCTCCGTTCTTTTCTTTGTCCCACTCTCTTCCTTCCTCTCTGTCCTCATATTTTTCTTTTCCCTCTCCCTTGACCTCTGCTCATCCCTGTTTACTATCCTTCTAGTCCCTGTCGTCAAAGAAGTTTGACTACCGACAGTTTGCCGCCATTCCTTCTTCCAAACCCGTATACGACATCCAGGTATTGGCTGCATGCCGAGCTCCGGGCCCCCCCCCCCGTTCCCCATGGCTTTCCCTGCTGCCTCTCCCCTGTAGTTTCTGTTGATCAAGAGGCATCAGTGCAACTGCAGTCTGGGTTGTGGCTCAGTGATTGATCAGTACTTCTTCCTCTGCACTATTATAGTGGTGTGGCTCACTAACTCTCACTTGCACAATGAAGAGAGACTTTTACTTTAAACAATGACACACAAAATCAGCCCTGGGTCTCCCTCCCTCCTGGTCTGCCTCCCCTCTCCCTGGTCTCCCCCTCACTACTCACACGTAAGAGCATCTTTAGCAGTTACCATCATACCCATCTATCTCTCAGCTAACTAATCAATCACAGACAATAACACTCACCAGCTGCAGACACACAAACATGTTATTGATCCCACTAACCAGAATTGGTTCCGGGGGAAAATAGCCACAAACTCTACATTTCATCCACTCACAGTCACGTCCATCAGCTGTCCTGTTCCACGCATGGGGCGCACATCAGACAGAGGAATAACATGTCCTCCATAAGTTTTCTTCTCATGCTCTGGCTTTTGAAACACTGATCTGCTAAAGGCTTTCCCTCTGCACTTTCAATAGTTTTGTGTAGGAATAGCTCATTTCTTCCTCTTGAGATGGCAGGGGAAGCAGGGGAATCCTGGAATGGCGCTAGAGAATGAGCAGAGCTTGTCTGGAAATGGTCTTTCATTTTTTGTGGTCAGGTATCTGTGGTTGTCCGTCACAGTGTCAGTCTGCGCTCCTGAGTGTGGGGGCTCTTGTTTGGTTGTTGTACAATGACCTTTGTGTTCAGGTCCTCCCTCCGGTGGATGTAATTGAGTTGTAAGTGTGTTTGCATTCTGTTTGAAATTCCTGCACATGACTTGATGAAAGTTCTGTTTAAAGGAGAGGTTCAGGTTTTTCCAGATCTAATTTTAATACACTACTTACATGCCTAAATCAATGAATTGATTAATTGATAATGAAAACGATTGTTAGTTGTAGTCCCAGCATTTTGTTGTGAGTCGGTGGATTTTGTCCCTTATCTCATACGCTGGAGTTGTGATATGAAGGAATCACTACAGCAACTAATAACTCTCAGTGTACATATGGGCATGTGAGTATTGTATTGAGAAAGACTTGAAAAAAGTCTGAACCAATCCTGCGATGGTGTTAGTAAGGTGACTTTTGGTTACGTAGAACAACCAGCTTCTAGACACTGATAGTGAGGTAAAGTCAAATTAAAATCTAACCAAATAACATTAGGGGTGGTGGTGTATAAAAACATAGATGAATACATCTTAACGTGCTGCTTGGTTTTCCATTGTGCATTGTTGACATTGGTTCATTGTCGGTGCTGTACTGTTGCTGTTGGCTGTCTTTCTGTGGATGTGCCTTCACTACACAACAAACCCCGGAACTGATGACCTAACTTAACCTCCCTTTCTTTTAACATGCCAATCTCTCCTGGGGGAGTAGTTGAGTAGAAGTACTGTGGTTCTTGTGGCTCTTAAAGATAGGGAGCTTCAGTGCTGCCGGCTAATCCAGTGAATGGCTGGTACTTCGCCTCACCGTCTCCCTTGCTGCCAGTTCCACTACTGACATGGTGAAGGCTTCCCCAGGGATACAGGTTACTAAACAACCCTACTGCTCAGTTATTCATGGTCTTTTCTTCTCTTCCAGTCCCCTGACACAGTTGACGACATGCAGTTCATCGACGATGGCTCCAGCAACCCAGGTGAGTACGGGAGCTATTCAGTTTGTATGAAAAAAGGCTTTGTAAAAGGGCTAAGTGTAAAAAAAAATGTGCATGGACAATCAGAAATGCATTTATTACTTCAATTTGTTCTATCCCCTTTGATTCAGGTGACTACCTGGGATAAGCAGCTCCTATTGGTAGGATCCTGTGTGCATGTGTTTGTGGCTCTCTGTTTATATGGCAGAGTATGTATGGAAAGTGTGTTACTTTTTGGATTTATACTCTAACCTGCTTGTTGTGTGGCAAACTGGCATAGCAGTGGGTTTAGGTATTAAGCCCGGTTTATTTATCAGGTATGCTTCACCCACTGATGCCCACAAGATATGTAGCAGAAACTGATGTTGAGACCAAAGTAGAAGAGAAATTTGTTGTCTAAGTTAATAATCTCATACTAACCTTGATCTAGACTGTGCATGATTTTCTTTGAAGCTTGAATGAAACTAGTGATTACAGGGAGCTCTAGCAGTTTCCATTAGCATGTTGGTGTCATTATGTTTACATGCACACATCAAACCAGGTTACCAAAATCCTGCATTCAGATAAAATTGTTTAACTGTAATTATGAGCACCTGGAATAATTGTGCCATTACAGCATAACTAACATGTGCAATAGGTCAGTAACCAGAAGTCTCATCTACCACCGACTTTATCAGTAAGACGTGTGTCCAAAATAAAGTGATTGTAGTGGTGCTGTGTTTGAAAATGTTCAGTGGAGGGAACAGATTTCAAGGTGTTACTCTGTTAGTTTTCGCCTGTCTGACTTGGGATAGAATTATTTTAAATGTGACAATGCCCTGCTATACTGCTCTCCTTTCATCCACCTGCTCTGCTGGCAGAGATACTTTCTCTGTCTTAAGTGCATGTAAACAAACATTTTAAGAAAGGGTTACAAAGTGGTTCTTGAAGTAACTTTAATGGCATCACCTGTTGCTGTGAGTTTGAATAAAGAGCCCATTGAGGTGGCAGGTTTAAACACGCAGTCACTAGGTGCTTTACTTCTCTGCTCAACACTTTTGGGTCCTGCTTGTTTCCAGCTGCTGATTTAAATGTGGGGCTTTTCTCGCAGGTTTAAGGGATCCATCCACTTTTTCAACAGTTGAATGCTGCGCAGGAATTTTCTGTCCAGTTGCCTAAATCTTTCCTCCTCTCCACTGCTGGTGTTGGGGATTGAATGTCAAGTAAAAAGAAGCTTAACTGCAGCAGGTGGCAAGTGAAATTGTGATGAAGTTGTTCTGTCTGTCTTTTGTTGTTTCCTAGGGCTCACTGCAAACCCTGAGGCCGAGGTTCCCACCTCACTGCCTGCCACCTCAGCCCTGGAGGAGATGGCCTTGTACAGCAACAAGCGCAAACTGAGGCAGGGTCGCCGCAGCCTGGAAACCGCCGTGCCCACGTAACACCTTAAAGTGAGACATATTTACATATGCTGTGGAACACTGGCAAACACATGGGTGCATCCACAGGAGGTGCAGAGTCACTAAACACTACACACAGTGTCAGTAGAGCGAGATTTACTCTCCCATATATAACCACTGCAGAGACTTCAAAGCTGATAGTCGCCACACATACACACCCACTTATATCTTGAGTGCCAGTCTTGCCTTTACAGTCTGTGGGTGAGTTGGCAAGTTGCTCAACAGTCCCTCAAGGGCAAGAAAGAGCTAGAGTGGTTAGCTAGGATCGCTACTTACAGACACGTTTTTTTGTTCCACATTCTGTTTGCCTGGTAGAATCTGATCTATTTTAACAAAAGGTGACCGAAGTTTTTAGTTTTTGTTTTTTATTTTTCATGCTCCAATGATTTTGTTGTTGTTTTTTTTTAAAAAACATACTGGAAGAGAAAAGAAATGGGTCATAGCTATACTAACTTCTTGAATGATATTTTTAGACTTTCAGTGAATAGATTGTAAAATGCCAAGGGTTTCTTGACACTTGGGCGGACAGGAGTGTATATATTGATTGATGAGAGAACATCCTGCTACCTTCACAGTCACAAATAGTGGAGAGCTTTTTAAAAAAAAAAAAAAAAACACAGTACATATCGCTTTTGCACTGCCATTGATCAGCTTTTTAAGAACGTATATATCTTAATTTATTGTTTTTATCATTTTACTCAAATTGAAGGCCTTCTATTTTACACTGTTTAACCCATCCAGTCTGTTTGGGATCAAGAGGTTGACTGACGTGTATCATAATCTACCTTAAAAAATGTTTCAATGATAGTTATGAGTCATGAAGACAAAGCTTTGAACTAATGAATTGCCTAATACTTTATCATTAAATCTACTTTATAAACACTTTTGAATTTACCATGGGCTTTTTGAGACAAGCATATGTACAAATTACATTGCTTGGACAAAACCTGCTGTCGCACATCAGCATCTTCGCACGTTAATGGGTCATACCAAAATGTCGGTAGCTCTTATCTCAGCAGACTTCAAACGAGCATCTGTCCAAATGTCTGAGACCACTTCCTCATTTGAAAAAGTGGTCTCAGACTTTTGGACTCCACTGTTTATTCTGTGTTACATTCCCCCTGTAAAGATGTAACCACACTTGAGGCGGCAGCAGCATTGAGCAGGCAGTTTTACAGATACTCAAAAGTTCAGAATATTAGATATCAAAGTTTGGGATCATGGATTTTTAGCATAATTTACTAATTAATGGTACTTACCCTGGCTTGTTTAGGGTATTTTTATTTTATCAATGTGAATCATTCATTTCTATCCTTGCATTATCTGGAGATATTCCAGAGTGACGTGAAGGTAGCAGGGGTTTTATTTTTCTGTCTATGGTTAATTTAAATCTGATGCCACTGAAAAATCATTTATTATTGTGTGAATAATGTACAAATACTGAAAAGAAAACTTTGGGTTTGAAACTGAGCCAGTCTTGACCTAGACCAAGCGAGTGTCTGGACTGCTGATATACCTGGGTTTGGACAGGCTTGGTATGGGGATGCTCTCTGCATGTATATTGGTTTGTTAATGGGAGAGCCGCGAGACGCAGAATCGATTAGAAATTCCTCTCAAGATACTGATCTCATTCAGACATTCAGCTCACTGCTTGACATACTGTCAGTTTAGGTATCTGACGGGTATTTTTACAGAATCACAGCATAGTAGCATTCGTGTTAATTTAATGTAGGGTCTTCTAATAATAGCTTTCCATGTTGTGCTCACTGACTGAAATTCAGTTTGTTTGATAACATTTGCAATGGCTGATATCTCTTTTTTTAACTTACAGTAGTTGATTTTTTTCAGGTGGGTTTCACTACATTATTAATGCAGTGTTTCAAGTTTTTGTGTTCTTTCTTTTGTCTTGAGTTCTGTTTGGGGGCTTTTACTTGCAAATAGGTTGAAGGGAAAGGGTCAGAAGTCCTAGGGTCAAGGGTTAGAGCTCATACAAGACTGTAACTAGTGAATTTGTACAACCAAAGAAGTCTATTTTGTGGTTCAGGAATAATAAATTTTACTTTTCATTTAAGAAGCTGATTCATTGTGTTGTGTCTTCTGTGCTTGGTTGATGTGTAAAGGTATGTGAGCTACAATGCAAAGATTGAAATGTAGAAAAACCATGAAGCAATTTGGTGGACTCAAAAGGCAAATTACACTTCACAAATAGCACTTGTGGACCTCATGGAGTTCATTAAGTAAATAAACTCACTTAACTAACAGGTAGAAATGGAAGGAGTCTTCTCTCTTCAGACCCTGCAATCGAATTCCTTTGCACTGGAGTACAGGGCAGCAACCTGCTGCTCCTCTGCAGGGATAGAAATAAAAAGTTGAGTTTTACAAGATTGACTTCTAATATCATTTGCTATCTCTACCTGGTTGGCCAATTGATTTATAGTGGGCATGAACAGATTATACAATATCTAACATAACAATATCTCCATTCACTTCAAGATTAGTAAAAATAAGAATTAATGTAAGGAGGAAGATACCCACCCTTTTCAGCATCCTGCCGCGAGCGCTGTAGAAGGATTCGGCACTGGGGCTGTCCGGAAGAAGCTCAAACTGAAGCTGCTGGTTTTCCTCTCTCTAAGAACATCAGTGAAGCATATAACTCAATACAACTTTTTTTGGTAAACATTACTCAAGTTATGTATTCCTGCTGGCTTCCACTGTAGTCAAGGGCGTAGGTTTGGATAAAATAGTAAGTCATAAAAACATCGTAGTATAATAAGGCATAAAAATGTTGTCAAAATGCCATAGTATAATAAGGTATCAAAAATGTCATAAAAAGGTCATAGTATAATAAAGCATAAAAAAACGTCATAGTATAGTAAAGCTTAAAAATGTCATAAAAACGTCATAGTATAGCATGGCATAAAAATGTCATAAAAAGGTCATGGTATCAAAAATGTGATAAAAACGTCATAGTATAGTAAGGCTTAAAATTGTCATAAAATCGTCATAGTATAGTAAGGCATAAAAACGTCAAAGTATAATAAGGCATGAAAAACGCCATAGTATAGTAAGGCAATAAAAAATGTCAGAATATAGTATGGCTTAAAAATGTCTTAAAAACGTCATAGTATAGTAAGGCATAAAAATGTCATAGTATAGTAGGGCATAAAAACGCCATAGTATAGTAAGGCTTAAAAATGTCATAAAAACGTCATAGTATAGTAAGGCTTAAAAATGTCATAGTATAGCATAGCATAAAAAGGTCATGGTATAATAAGGTATCAAAAATGTCATAAAAACGTCCTAGTATAGTAAGGCTTAAAAATGTCATAAAAACGCCATAGTATAGTAGGGCATAAAAATGTCATAAAAAGGTCATGGTATAATAAGGCATAAAAACGTCATAGTATAATAAGGCATAAAAAAACGTCATAGTATAGTAAGGCTTAAAAATGTCATAAAAACGCCATAGTATAGTAGGGCATAAAAATGTCATAAAAAGGTCATGGTATAATAAGGCTTAAAAATGTCATAAAAACGTCATAGTATAATAAGGCATAAAAATGTCATAAAAACGCCATAGTATAGTAGGGAATAAAAATGTCATAAAAACGTCATAGTATAATAAGGCGTAAAAACGTCATAGTATAGTAAGGCTTAAAATTGTCATAAAAACGTCATAGTATAATAAGGAATGAAAAACGCCATAGTATAGTATGGCATAAAAATGTCATAAAAACGTCATAGTATAATAAGGCGTAAAAACGTCATAGTATAATAAGGCATGAAAAACGCCATAGTATAGTATGGCATAAAAATATCAGAAAAATGTCAGAAAAACGTCATAGTATAATAAAGCATAAAAAAACGTCATAGTATAGTAAGGCTTAAAAATGTCATAAAAACGTCATAGTATAGCATGGCATAAAAATGTCATAAAAAGGTCATGGTATAATAAGGTATCAAAAATGTCATAAAAACGTCATAGTATAGTAGGGCATAAAAACGTCATAGTATAGTAAGGCTTAAAAATGTCATAAAAACGTCATAGTATAATAAGGCATAAAAAAACGTCATAGTATAGTAAGGCTTAAAAATGTCATAAAAACGTCATAGTATAGCATGGCATAAAAATGTCATAAAAACGTCATAGTATCAAAAATGTGATAAAAACGTCATAGTATAGTAGGGCATAAAAACGTCATAGTATAGTAAGGCTTAAAATTGTCATAAAAACGTCATAGTATAGTAAGGCATAAAAACGTCAAAGTATAATAAGGCATGAAAAACGCCATAGTATAGTAGGCAATAAAAAATGTCAGAATATAGTATGGCTTAAAAATGTCTTAAAAACGTCATAGTATAGTAAGGCATAAAAATGTCATAGTATAGTAGGGCATAAAAACGCCATAGTATAGTAAGGCTTAAAAATGTCATAAAAACGTCATAGTATAGTAAGGCTTAAAAATGTCATAGTATAGCATAGCATAAAAAGGTCATGGTATAATAAGGTATCAAAAATGTCATAAAAACGTCCTAGTATAGTAAGGCTTAAAAATGTCATAAAAAC
>NW_019524913.1:904368-905958 GCF_002814215.2 Seriola lalandi dorsalis
GTATAGTAGGGCTTAAAAATGTCATAGTATAATAAGGCATAAAAAACGTCATAGTATAGCATGGCATAAAAACGTCATAGTATAGTAAGGCTTAAAGATGTCATAGTATAGTAAGGCTTAAAAATGTCGTAAAAAGGTCATAGTATAGTAGGGCATAAAAATGTCATAGGATAGTAGGGCATAAAAACGCCATAGTATAGTAAGGCTTAATAATGTCATAAAAACGTCATAGTATAGTAAGGCTTAAAAATGTCATAGTATAGTATAGCATGAAAATATCATAAAAATGTCATAAAAACGTCATAGTATAATAAAGCATAAAAAACGTCATAGTATAGCATAGCATAAAAATGTCATAAAAACGTCCTAGTATAGTAAGGCTTAAAAATGTCATAAAAACGTCATAGTATAATAAGGCATAAAAAAACGTCATAGTATAGTAAGGCTTAAAAATGTCATAAAAACGCCATAGTATAGTAGGGCATAAAAATGTCATAAAAAGGTCATGGTATAATAAGGCATAAAAAAGTCAAAGTATAATAAGGCATGAATACGCCATGGTATAGTATGGCATAAAAATGTCATAAAAAGGTCATGGTATAATAAAGCTTAAAAATGTCATAAAAACGTCATAGTATAATAAGGCATAAAAATGTCATAAAAACGCCATAGTATAATAGGGCATAAAAATGTCATAAAAAGGTCATGGTATAATAAGGCATAAAAAAGTCAAAGTATAATAAGGCATGAAACGCCATGGTATAGTATGGCATAAAAATGTCATAAAAAGGTCATGGTATAATAAGGAATGAAAAACGCCATAGTATAGTATGGCATAAAAATGTCATAAAAACGTCATAGTATAATAAAGCATAAAAAAACGTCATAGTATAGCATGGCATAAAAATGTCATAAAAACGTCATGGTATAATAAGGTATCAAAAATGTCATAAAAACGTCATAGTATAGTAGGGCATAAAAACGTCATAGTATAGTAAGGCTTAAAAATGTCGTAAAAAGGTCATGGTATAGTAGGGCATAAAAACGTCAAAGTATAATAAGGCATGAAAAACGCCATAGTATAGTAAGGCAATAAAAAATGTCAGAGTATAGTATGGCTTAAAAATGTCTTAAAAACGCCATAGTATAGTAAGGCATAACAAATGTCATAGTATAGTAGGGCTTAAAAATGTCATAGTATAATAAGGCATAAAAAACGTCATAGTATAGCATGGCATAAAAATGTCATAGTATAGTAGGGCATAAAAAGGTCATAGTATAGTAAGGCTTAAAAATGTCGTAAAAAGGTCATAGTATAGTAGGGCATAAAAATGTCATAGGATAGTAGGGCATAAAAACGCCATAGTATAGTAAGGCTTAATAATGTCATAAAAACGTCATAGTATAGTAAGGCTTAAAAATGTCATAGTATAGTATAGCATGAAAATATCATAAAAATGTCATAAAAACGTCATAGTATAATAAAGCATAAAAAACGTCATAGTATAGCATAGCATAAAAATGTCATAAAAACGTCCTAGTATAGTAAGGCTTAAAAATGTCATAAAAACGTCATAGTATAATAAGGCA
>NW_019524914.1:0-2356 GCF_002814215.2 Seriola lalandi dorsalis
GCCTTTTTTTTGCCTTACTATACTATGACTTTTTTTGCCTTACTATACTATGACTTTTTATGCCTTACTGTACATGACTTTTTATGCCTTTTTTTTGCCTTACTATACTATGACTTTTTTATGCCTTTTTTGCCTTACTATACTATGAATTTTTCATGCCTTTTTTTTGCCGTACTATACTATGTCTTTTCATGCCATACAATACTATGACTTTTTTATGCCTTATTTTTGCCTTACTATACTATGACTTTTTATGCCTTCCGATACTTTGACTTTTTATGCCATACAATACTATGATGCTTTTATGCTTTATGATACTGTGACTTTTTTATGCCTTTTTTTGCCTTACTATATTATGGCTTTTTCATGCCAATTTTTGCCTTACTATACTATGACTTTTTTATGCCTTTTTTGCCTTACTATACTATAACTTTTTATGCCTTGCTATACTATGACTTTTTTATGCCTTTTTTTTTGCCTTACTATACTATGACTTTTTATGCCTTACTATGCTATGACTTTTTATGCCTTACTGTACTATGACTTTTTTTTGCCTTTTTTTTGCCTTACTATACTATAACTTTTTTATGCCTTTTTCTGCCTTACTATATGATGACTTTTTTTATGCTTTTTTTTTGCCTTACCATACTATGACTTTTTATGCCATACAATACTATTACGCTTTTATGCCTTTTTTATGCCTTGCTATACTATGACTTTTTATGCCTTCTGATACTGTGACTTTTTTATGCCTTTTTTTTGCCTTACTATACTATGACTTTTTTTGCCTTACTATACTATGACTTTTTATGCCTTGCTATACTATGACTTTTTCATGCCTATTTTTGCCTTACTATACTATGACTTTTTATGCGTTACTATACTATGCCTTTTTTTGCCTTACTATACTATGACTTTTTTATGCTTTTTTCTGCCTTACTATATGATGACTTTTTTTATGCTTTTTTTTGCCTTACCATACTATGACTTTTTATACCATACAATACTATGACGCTTTTATGCCTTACTATACTATGACTTTTCATGCCATACAATCCTATGACGCTTTAACGCCTTTTTTTTTTGACTTACAATACTGTCTTTTCATGCCATACAATCCTATGACGCTTTTATGCCTTTTTCTTGCCTTACTTTACTGTGACTTTTTATGGCTTACTATACTTTGACGTTTTTTATGACTTTTTATGCCTTACTATACTATGACTTTTTTATGCCTTTTTTTTGCCTTACTATACTATGACTTTTTTATGCCTTTTTTTTGCCTTACTATACTATGACTTTTTTTGCCTTACTATACTATGACTTTTTATGCCTTGCTATACTATGACTTTTTCATGCCTATTTTTGCCTTACTATACTATGACTTTTTATGCGTTACTATACTATGACTTTTTTATGCCTTTTCTTTTTGCCTTACTATACTATGACTTTTTATGCCTTCTGATACTTTGACTTTTTATGCCATACAATACTATGATGCTTTTATGCTTTTTTATTTGATATACTATGACTTTTTATACCTTACTATACTATGACTTTTTATGCCTTTTTTTTGCCTTACCATACTATGACTTTTTATGCCATACAATATTATGACGCTTTTATGCCTTTTTTATGCCTTGCTACTATGACTTTTTATGCCTTCCGATACTGTGACTTTTTTATTCCTTTTTTTTTGCCTTACTATACTATGACGTTTTATGCGTTACTATACTATGACTTTTTATGCCTTACTATACTATGACTTTTTATGCCTATTTTTGCCTTACTATACTATGACTTTTTATGCCATACAATACTATGATGCTTTTATGCATTATGATACTGTGACTTTTTTATGCCTTTTTTTGCCTTACTATACTAGGACTTTTCATGACTTGTTATACTATGACTGTTTCATGCCTATTTTTGCCATACTATACTATGACTTTTTTATGCTTTTCTCTACCTTACTATACTATGACTTTTTATGCCATACAATAATATGATGCTTTTATTGCTTACGATACTGTGACTTTTTTATGCAGTCTTTTTTTGCTTTTCTATACTATGACTTTTTTATGACTTTTTTCTGCGTTACTATACTATGACTTTTTATGCCTTACTATACGATGACTTTTTCATGCCTATTTTTGCCTTACTATACTATGAGTTTTTATGCGTTATTATACTGTGACTTTTTTATGCTTTTTTTGCCTTACAATACTATGACTTTTTTATGCCTTTTTTTGCCTTACTATACTATGACTTTTTATGCCTTCTGATACTTTGACTTTTTATGCCATACAATACTATGATGCTTTTATGCCTTATGATACTGTGACTTTTTTATGCC
>NW_019524914.1:3189-80950 GCF_002814215.2 Seriola lalandi dorsalis
CTATACTATGACTTTTTATGCCTTGCTATACTATGACTTTTTATGCGTTACTATACCATGACTTGTTTTTGCTTTTTTTTTTGCGTTACTATACTATGACTTTTTTTGCCTTTTTTTGCCTTACTATACTATGACTTTTTATGCCTTACTATGATATGACTTTTTATGCCTTTCTATACCATGACTTGTTTTTGCTTTTTTTTTGTGCGTTACTATACTATGACTTTTTTTGCCTTACTATACCATGACTTTTTATGCCTTCTGATACTTTGACTTTTTATGCCATACAATACTATGATGCTTTTATGCCTTATGATACTGTGACTTTTTTATGCCCTTTTGTGCCTTACTATGCTATGACTTTTTCATGCCAATTTTTGCCTTACTATACTATGCCTTTTTTTGCCTTTTTTGCCTTACTATACTATGACTTTTTATACCTTACTGTACTATGACTTTTTTATGCCTTTTTTTTTGCCTTACTATACCATGACTTTTTTCTGCTTTTTTCTACCTTACTATATGATTACTTTTTTATGCTTTTTTTTTGCCTTACCATACTATGACTTTTTATGCCATACAATACTATGACGCTTTTATGCCTTACTATACTATGACTTTTTTATGCCTTTTCTTTTTGCCTTACTATACTATGACTTTTTATGCCTTCTGATACTTTGACTTTTTATGCCATACAATACTATGATGCTTTTATGCCTTATAATACTGTGACTTTTTTATGCCTTTTTTTGCCTTACTAAGCTATGACTTTTTTATGCCTTTTTTGCCTTACTATACTATGACTTTTTATGCCTTACTATGCTATGACTTTTTATACCTTACTGTACTATGACTTTTTTATGCCTTTTTTTTTGCCTTACTATACTATGACTTTTTTCTGCTTTTTTCTGTCTCACTATATGATTACTTTTTTTATGCTTTTTTTTTTGCCCCACCATACTATGACTTTTTATGCCTTACAATACTATGACGCTTTTATGCCTTTTTTATGCCTTGCTACTATGACTTTTTATGCCTTCCGATACTGTGACTTTTTTATTCCTTTTTTTTTGCCTTACTATACTATGACGTTTTATGCGTTACTATACTATGACTTTTTGTGCCTTACTATGCTATGACTTTTTCATGCCAATTTTTGCCTTACTATACTATGCCTTTTTTTGCCTTTTTTGCCTTACTATACTATGACTTTTTATACCTTACTGTACTATGACTTTTTTATGCCTTTTTTTTTGCCTTACTATACCATGACTTTTTTCTGCTTTTTTCTACCTTACTATATGATTACTTTTTTATGCTTTTTTTTTGCCTTACCATACTATGACTTTTTATGCCATACAATACTATGACGCTTTTATGCCTTACTATACTATGACTTTTTATGCCTTACTATACTATGACTTCTTTATGCCTTTTTTTGCCTTACTATACTATGACTTTTTATGCCTTGCTATACTATGACTTTTTATGCGTTACTATACCATGACTTGTTTTTGCTTTTTTTTTTGCGTTACTATACTATGACTTTTTTAGCGTTACTATACCATAACTTTTCATGCCTTACTATACTATGACTTTTTATGCCTTTTTTTGCCTTACTATACTATGACTTTTTATGCCTTACTATGATATGACTTTTTATGCCTTTCTATACCATGACTTGTTTTTGCTTTTTTTTTTTGCGTTACTATACTATGTCTTTTTTTCCTTACTATACTATGACTTTTTATGTCTTACTGTACTATGACTTTTTTATTCTTTTTTTTTTTGCCTTACTATACTATGACTTTTTTTGCCTTACTATACTATGACTTTTTATGCCTTACTGTACTATGAATTTTTTATGCCTTTTTTTTGCCTTACTATACTATGACTTTTTATGCCTTACTATGATATGACTTTTTATGCCTTTCTATACCATGACTTTTTTTTGCTTTTTTTTTTGCGTTACTATACTATGACTTTTTTTGCCTTACTATTCTATGACTTTTTATGTCTTACTGTACTATGACTTTTTTATTCCTTTTTTTTTTTGCCTTACTATACTATGACTTTTTATGCCTTACTGTACTATGAATTTTTTATGCCTTTTTTTGCCTTACTATACAATGCCTTTTTTATGCCTTTTTTGCCTTACTATACTATGACTTTTTTATGCTTTTTTCTGCCTTACTATACGATGACTTTTTTATGCTTTTTTTTGCCTTACAATACTATGACTTTTTATGCCTTACTAAAATATGACTTTTTATGCCATACAATACTATGACGCTTTTATGCCTTTTTTATGCCTCACTATACTTTGACTTTTTTTATGCCTTTTTTTTGCCTTACTATACTATGACTTTTTATGCCTTACTATACTTTGACTTTTTTTATGCCTTTTTTTTGCCTTACTATACTATGACTTTTTTATGCTTTTTTCTGCCTTACTATACGATGACTTTTTTTATGCCTTTTTTTTGCCTTACAATACTATGACTTTTTCTGCCTTACTAAAATATGACTTTTTATGCCATACAATACTATTACGCTTTTATGTTTTTTTTTTTGCCTTACTATACTATGACTTTTTATGCCTTACTATACTTTGACTTTTTTATGCCTTTTTTTTGCCTTACTATACTATGACTTTTTATGCCATACAATAATATGATGCTTTTATTGCTTACGATACTGTGACTTTCTTATGCATTCTTTTTTTGACTTTCTATACTATGACTTTTTTATGACTTTTTTTCTGCGTTACTATACTATGACTTTTTATGCCTTACTCAACTATGACTTTTTTATGCATTTTTTTTTGCCTTACTTTACCATGACCTTTTATGCCTTACTATACTATGACTTTTGGACTTCACTGTAACTGTTACAAATTGTCAATAGTTTAAAACATTAGAGTTCATATTTATTCCTCAGCCATTATAGTTAATATCAGTGTGCTACTCCAACAGAAAAAAATATGCTCAAAATTATTTTGAGCTCATAAAGTAATGTTAATAATTTCAATATTTGTAGTTGTAAATCAAATTTAGACAAGGCAAAAATAAGTCATAGTATAGTAAAGCATAAAAAGTTTTTGTCTTTGGAATGATCTAATATGACTTCACTCCAATTATTGGAAGGAACAATTCTGTCGTCCCATCATATTGACAGGCATATGCAAACCTACACCCTTGCTGTATTTATATTCTTTTGTTGTTGTGGTTTTTTCAGTGATCACATGAGGTTGTCAGAGAGTGACAGATGATCATACTTTACTGCATGTGCTCACAGCTTGATGGAGCTGAGGGCGTTTGTGTCAGCTGATGCTGGATATCTGCATTATGTATCAGGCCACAGGAAGCCCAGTTATGTTGTTTGAAGCCACCTCTAGTGTTCCTAGGAATCATTACCTCACCCATTCCTGGAAATCCTTCTGATGTCAGTCAGGTGAGAGCAGTCAGTACATGGGCACAGATGAGTGTAAAACTATAAAAAAAGGAAGTGTAATAAGTCTATTTAAAATTGTGACTGAAGTTTGTATTTCATCTGAAAAATCTGGATTCAGGTGAAAAAAGATGTGTAACGGCACTTGATAGATTTATATATAAACTGTGCATGACTATACAGAAACTACGCACCTCTCTGGGCTGCAACTGTACAGTGTGTCTAGAAAAATCACGAGCACACTTCAAAGACAGACACACACACACACACACACACACACACACACACACACACACACACACACCATACAACAGAGTCATATAACCAACACAACATCCCATACCATAGCAGGTTTTATTTAGAGCTCTGTGTGGGACAGGTGTAGCTTCTGTGAGGATTTACAGTTATTTTGTTTCAGCTGAACTGAAGCATGTCTGTTTCTGTAGCTGCATCAACATTCATTGAATAAATAAAGTATTCTTCTGTTCATCTCCTACATGCAAACAAACAATGCTAAAGCATGGAGAAGAATGAGTGTCCAGGTGAGACCTGAAAGACAAAAGCACACAGTAACTGTTATATTTTGTAAGTGTTGCAAGGGCACAGGTTTACTGCAGATGTCCAGTGACAACTGACACACACGCCCTCAGCTCCATCGAGCTGTGAGCACATGCAGTCAAGTATAATCATCTGTCATTCTCTGACAACCTCATGTACTCACTAACTGAACTTGTTTACACTACCTTTGGAGTGAAGTCATTTTAGATCATTCCAGTATCTCAATATATGAGATTGTTCCAAGTAATTTTACATATATAGGCTATACTGTATATACATATATGATTTTAGTTCATATGTACATATACTTCATATATGGAAATTATTTTGATTCTAATATGGTAATAAACTGTTCGGTGGACGCCATTACAAAGCCAACCTCTTTATTTTGAAGGGGTGGCAGGATTGTTGTATCACTACCAATGTTCAAACCAAACCTACACCCTTGCATTAAAGCTTTTTTGTTCATTTATAAATTATTCAATAGTTTATGAGAGGACAAACATGGCAACACCATCCGTCACTGGGAAAATCACTGGTCATTAGAGGAAAGTCTAGTGATGTTCTGTATTTTCCTTAATGTCATCAAATCCCATGAAATGACAAAAACCAACAACGAATGTCTCCTAGTAACAAATATTGTGTGTGAATCCAAACATGCACACACAGTATGTAGTTTATTTGGACTCAGTCCAACACACATTATCCTGCTGCCTGAAATAGTCACAAGAGCAGAAAATGTGGATTAATCCGACGCTGAAAATAGTCCCCAACAAATGCACTATTTTGCCCTGTTTAAGTAAAGTTTGGTAAAACCTACAGTGAGTAGCTGTTTTTTTAGTTTTCAATCAACAGTTTTTAAGGATTTACATCTTCAGTAGGAACAGTAGTGAACTTGGGGTTAAGAGTCAAACACAGGGTAGTGGAGTCAAAGCGCTGGGAGATGGACTCATACATTGTTTAGATCTTTTCATGGGATTTGTTGACAACAAGAAATATATAAAACAATTTTGGAGTTTTGCTTTAAAGGAAACATCCACCGCGAAATGAAATAATTTTTACTTTAATGAAAACAATAATCCAATAATGTTAAAGGCTGCATCAGACAGCAACAATGTCAAATAAAAAGGAAGAAAAATATAAGATTACAAAGTGGGCACACAAATAAAATAAAATCAGCAGCCTTTGTAAATGAAATAAATAAAAACAGAAGCAAACAAGTCAAAATGAATTTCAGTGGAAAAATACAATTAAAAATACACTTGAGGACCAAAAAGATGATGTATTTGTTTTAGATTATATTTTTTAAAAGCTCTAGAGAATAGCATCTTTCAGGACTTCAGGGGATTTCTACTGAACTGAGTTTATGCTGCATGAACTGGAGAAATGTGCACAAATTCAATAAGTTTATGTAACACTTTAAAACACAGGTCATGCTTTATGGTGCAATTTGGTTGTATGAATCAGACAACAATAAAAGACTGAAGTTTTGTTACAGTTATTTGAATGTAGGAACAGTGGAAATAAACAAGGCCTTAGGCAACAATAGAGGAACAACTGGGCATTTTAGAGGAAATGAGAATTGAACTATATTCAAAGTACTTCTGTAAATAGTGATTTATTTTATTGGTACCTGATTCCTATAACATGACACTGTAAACTGTGCGTGTGTGTCTGACATTTGCTTCATGTAAACATACCTGACTGATTCCCTCCGCTCTTTGGTGCTGAAGTAACAGACTCTAAAGAAATAAACACATCCTGTTATCTCACTGTGTCACAGCTCACATAAATGTCCCGCCCACACCTGTCATTCTCACCTGATATCCTGGCCAACTCGATGCTGTAGTCAGAGAACTCATGTCGCTTGCTCACAGAACAAACATGAACCCCGAAATCCTCCGTCTTGACCTGCTGGATGGTCAGCGTGATGTTACCGGGGTTGTAGATGATGGTGTAGCCCGTGGTGCAGTTCTGGAAAGCTTTGTGTTTGATGTAGTGACACAGCAGCTCGTTGTGTGGGCTCCTCCACAGCACGGACAGCTGGGAGATGTGAGTGTGGTCCTCATAGTGGTATGAACACAGGAAAGTGACCCGCTCACCCGGCTGACAGAGCACTTTCACAAGGCTGCCTGGAGACAGAAGAGGTCACTGTCAGGTGGTTAAAGGTCCCGTACTGTATGAAGGTAGATGTCCATGTCATTTTTGATTATAAAGAAGGTCTAGGTTTTATATTAATACTGTAAAAGTATCAAAGCGCTCAGTCAGAGAAACAAAATAAAAACAAGCCGTCAGGACTTCTGTAACTTTGTGATGTAACAACAAAGCAGTCATCGCTCTCAGTTATGCTCCAAATCCCACCCACCTGGACCCACCATCCAACCATGCAGGATTAGATTTTTCTGAGTGTAATTTACCTGAAATCTGCTCTATTTTTTATTAGATCACTCAGAAAACTGTCAGCCAATCAGAAGCTAGACTCAGAGTCTCCTCTCTTGTAATTGGCTCACGGACATGTTGTTGCTAGAGCTCCAGAGAGAAGCCTGAGAGAGGAGATGTAAAACTACATTGAGATGGTTTTTAATTCTTAAAACCCGCAAAAATATCTTCTTATGGATCAACACTTAAAATAAAACACAGGAAAAGTGTAAAATATGGGACCTTTAAAGCAGCACAATCATTTTATATTAAACACACAGTATGTAACTTCTGTCACGAGGGGTCTCTCAGTCACAACAACAATAACAAAAGAGGTGACATCATGAAATAGCGTGGGAGTAATCTTTTCCTGGTTTTGATTCCTTCAGTGTCAGTCGTTCAGAAAATCAAACAGACCCAGTGATTATAACCGTTAAAAGCACTAAGTAAAGCAGTTTCAGCAGTTTGGACACAAGACGTCTGGGAGAGGTTGGGAGCTGAGATTACAGTTAACCTTTGTTTTGATTGTTTCTCTGGTAACTTATGGTCCTCCTCTCCATAACAAACAGAGCAGCTGATTAAAATCAGTAGAAACACTCATAAAGCATTTTCACTTTGAAAATGAGTAACTTGGGGCACCCAGCGGCTCATTACCACATGATGTTATTGTCAGAATCTTCACTGTCAATGTAATTCATTTTCTTAAGCATGTTTTAAGCCTCTGCAAGTTGATTTTCACACAGTGCTGAGACGTACAGAAAGCAGCAGCAGCAGCAGCAGTGATGAGAGCAATGTTCAGTGTTTAATGGTTTCACACCTAGTTTGGAAATAGCATCAAAGTTCTTTCCACTAAAAAACATGCGTGAGGCACTAAACTCAGTCAGGCAATATATTTCTATTGTGTTTTGCTCGGTGGAAGTTGTGTTTTTATAAAAGAATGAAATGAAGCCAGTGGTTTGTTGTGAAAGAGGAAACTGAACCCTGATATCAACCCGTCATGTCTCAATCTGCATCTATATTATATCTATAGCATAGAAAGTACAAGATCTATGATACAAACTAAAATATATATAATAATAAACTATTGGAGTCCGTCTGCAAAGAGAGTAATTTAGGCAATAATAACATCAGGTGATATATTTATCTCTCTACGTGTTGTGAACCTTACCTTCTCCAACCAGGTGTGACAGAACCAGTCCAAGGTACAGTGCAGCTGTCCCAGTCTGTTCAAGAGGTGTCCTCCACATTTGGCGATGCATTAACTCGTCAGGTTCAAATACTTACATGAACATTATTTGGAAATATAAAGATTCTCAAGCACAGAGTTCAAACTCGACGCCGGTCTCATATCACTTTTGTTTTCACAGTAATATCAGTTTACAAGCCTCCACATCAGTGTAAATGTTCTGACCCTGTGGTTACCAGGCATCAGAAGACTCACTGTAATGTGACGCTTCAGAATCAGACAGAAAAACCCCGTTGTTTGTGTTTGTGCCGGAAGAAAAAATCTGTATCATTAAGTGACTCACTGGAAAGGTCTGCTCTTTATTCATCCAGCAAGTTTCAGCACGGGGGACTTCCTTCTGGGTGTTTTACAGAAATAAAAAACACAGCCTATGAACACACTACAAGATGGCTGAGTCACTGTCAATTATCCAATGAGCAGCAGGCACAAAAAGTCAACCTTTTAAAGAAGGTTGTGCCTCAGACTTTCCGAATAAAAGCACAGAACACCAACACAGATAAAAGTGGATCCCAAAAATATTTGAACTTCAAAATATGTTGTGTTTTATCTGCCCTTTTGTTTTTAGGAGCATCTTGTTGAACAATGTATTCTCTGTTGTATGGATAGATGATCATATACAACAGGAGTTCACAACCCTGGGTCACTGATTCCAATAGGTCCCAAGAAACAGTATGTGAATCCTTTGGAATGACTTTGTTTTCTGCATTAATTGGTCATAAATTGCAATCTGAGATCTTCATTTAAGTCATAAATTTAAACAAACAAGCAACCAAACGTGCTGAAGTTTATAACACAAACAATCATAATCTTTCGTGTCTTGCCATGACCGTCTCTTCTGGTCATTCCACAGCATCTCTACTTGATTCAGGTCTGGGCTCTGACTCCAGGAGGTGGGTTGCGAAGACGCTGTGAATGTTTGAATGAGGTTCTCAATATGGAGAAGAACAACACGATTGTGTGAATTGTGTTTGTTCATAATTATAACCTGGATGAAGGTTTAGGGTTAAATTATAAATTTAAACATCACTGAAGGTGATTCTAAAAGGTTCACTTACATTTTCTTGCTTCCACATTCAGTATTTGTGTATGAAATCTAAATAAAATGTTACACCACTAAATTCACAGCAATCAGTTTAATGTTGATCAGTGCCATTTATACAAACCAATAGTTTTCAAACACACACAAAAACATGTTATTTTAGGTCAATTTCAATCTTATAACCACTGACAAAATGAATATTATTACACTTTGCACAAAGAGGAAAAACACACACTGTACACTGGCACAGTCCTACTGAGGATTATATACATACATACATGTACTCTCACACACTCACACATGTTGTGAAGATGCACTAATTTACAGCTGCTCCATGACAAACTTAAACACTACTTCACTTATTTTAACACGTCCCACGGAGCCGTACGTGAAGGTACAAGCTCTTGTAAACATACAGTTTTTTTTTTTAAAAACCTAACTGCTGTGACTCTGCATCATGTTTGATGACTCGTGACTTGTTTTGTAGACAACAGGCCTCCTGCAAGAACCACATGTAGGAATGGTTTCTCTCTCTTAACTAAAATTTTCTCTTACATAATAACTAAATTCAGGAGAAAACACTTGTTTGAAGAATTTTAAATGTTATTGTAAAAAAAAAAACTAAAATTAAAAATAAAAATAAATAAAATATATTCTGTTACTGTATCAATGTGCAACAAGGTTTGCCAGTGTAAGACTGGCATATTTTGGCAATAAGAGGGAAAAAAAGTGTAATATTTTAGAATTACAGAAAAAAAAAATTACAGGAATATAGTCGTAGTAATTTGAAAAAAAAAAAATTTGTAATATCTGAATTCCTCCAGAATAATGTTGTAAGATAAATATTATAACAACGTTTGACTTTAATAAAGTCAAACGTGTTGGAGAAAAAGAGAAAAATAGAGAAGAAGAAGAAGAATCTAATCTCTTGACAAAAAAGTCAATATTTCTTGAATATTTCAAGAAAGAAGTCCCAATATTTAGAGAGAAAAGTTGAGATTTTATAACTAATACATAAATAAGTCAAAGCGTATGTGTCAAGCAAGTGATGGGCAAACCGAAATCATACGTTTCACTAATAAGCTCCTTATTACGAGTGGCCCTGACGCTCCGTCATCTGTAAAATGACTGACACATCTCTTCACTTCCCATCTAAGACTGTTACTGTAGCAAGACGTCCTTTTGTTTCCGTCATTAATCATGTTATAGTAATTCCACAGGTGTTAATTTATCAAATCTAATAAATGCACCCCTGTACGTGGATGGCGGCGTGCATCAGATTTAAAACGAGGAATTTCCAATCAGTTTGTGCAGTTAAAATAATTTGGCGAATCTGACTGGGAACATGAGAAACATCATGAGTTCATGTTTACGAGAAGAGGAAAATGCGTTCTTGCGTGAGGCCCGATGTTCTGGTTTCCATTGCTGATCACCTCAAACTACACGATCACCTTCACATTCTCCAGATTCCAGCTGTAAAAAACAAACATTTTTCATGTGACCCTGACAGCTCTGAGTGTTGTGAGGCTCACTGCAGTATAATGTGTGCTGGCTGTCCATGGTGCCTGAACCGTTTTGTGCAGAACTGTGCAGACTGTCCTGGATCCTGAGAATCAATCATCGTGGTGAAATCCAGGACATAAATCAGGGTGTTAACTGTGTGGTGTGTTTCCAGCTTCCTGGACACAGACTAGTCCTGGACTGAAGTGACTTCTGTGTTTAGCTTGTAGAACCTGGACTCACCGGTGTTAACCCTTTAGTAAACACTGCGGACAGTGCCACACCTCAGCCTCAGGTCACAGATTACCTCCTGTGTGTGTCTATTGTGCCCGAAGCAGCACCTGCTGCCGCTGTGAAGTACAAAATGATGCCACAAAACCAATGAGACACATAAACTATCACTGTACAAATACATTTCATATTTTACAGTTTTGTTTTCCTTCTGCTTGTGCCTTTTAAACGGCTGATGATGATGGCGATAGTGGTGCACGTGGCCGTTACTGGATACCTCTGAATAAACACATGGCGAACACCATGGCGAACAGCTGGAGAGAGAAGGAGACACGCAGGGATCAGAAAGGGTTAAAGCTTCCTGTCGTAGAGCTGAGAGGAGAAGGACAAACTTTTAACCAGGAACGACAACTCTGACGTGATGAAAAGACCAAAACCAAAAGAAATGTTCAGTATTTTCCTAAAACAGCTGCTCACTGCAGTTTTCTTTCAAACAGGAGGAAATAGGGCGTTTGTTGGGAACTATTTTCAGCTGCGGACTGATCCACATTTCATGCTCTGCTGTGACAGAAAACAACCTTTTGTAATTTTAGGATAAATTTGATGTTCTTTTGTTTGGTGAATTCACCTTCCTTAAACCTGCTTCATTTACTTTTACTTCTGTTAGTTTCCTTCAGTATCTGATGCCTGGTTTTTCCTGTTTAAAGAAAAGGCTCTTTACTCAAAACGCAACCTGTCGAGTTGCTGAATTTTTATTTTCATCTGTTTTCTTTGTTTTTTTGTTGCAGAAATTGGTTTCTTTGCCTCCTCTGATGATTTCTTCATCTGATGTCAGACAACGGCTTCAGACCTGAGCCTTTTGCTTAAATGTGACATTTGATGTTTCAGACTGAAGATTATATAGAATAAAAAAGAGAACAAGCAATTAAGCATTCAAATACAAAGGAATCTGAAAACACTGCACATACTTCAATTGTCAGCACCACGATGGCCAGAGCTCCTGCTGTGTAGATGTACGTCTCAAAGTAGTCGACCATTGCTGAGTAACAGCCCTGCAGGAAAAAAACAGCAGGTTTTAACTCACAGCCTGGTCATAAAACCATAACTAAAAACCGTTTTATCCTTAATAAAAGAGAGCTACACTGGGGTGTGTCCACTTTTTTAGCATTTCTGTAACAATGCACTACAGCATCTGCCTATAATTAAATGTGCATGTCACAACCTGAAGTCGGTTCTGAAGCAGCAGCTCAACAGTTTTTGTTGTTATCATGATTTCAGGTATCAAAGAAAAAACTTAAATTAACTTTTGGTGTTTTTATTCTGTCTTTTGTCAGTTTTATGGATAAAAAGTTGCTTGTTTTATGAGAAGATTATAGTTTGTTTTGTTTCATTTGAACGAATCTGTTAAAATAAAAACAAAATAAAACTAGAACTGCACAGTATATGAAGAAGTTAAAATGCTGCTCACACATTAATGCATCAGTAATAATAGTCTAGACTTTTTGTTCGTACTAATATTATCAAATAATAATAGTATTTATATACGATTACGTTGTTGATGCATTTGGTGTTGTGTTTGTGAGAAAAATTGTGCTTCCTCTAATGACCTTGTTGTGCCTGAAGGCCACGGTGCCGCTCACACACTGCTCCACACTGGCGTCTCCAGGGTAACTGTTCCTCTGGCAACAGGCCTCAGGGACCATCTTGCTGGGGTTCAGGAGCCTGAAGAGGCTCTCTTCGAAGTCCTCGGGACCACTTACGCCACAGCAGTTGAACTATGCAGAGAGGCATGATGGGAGAAGACAGCAGATTGTAGGTGTGGGCATTGATGGATGTTGTTGTTATATATTGAGTGGAATAAAAACAAGGAGAAAGTAAAACAAGGAGCGGTAATTGGAAAATTGATGTTTCACCGTGGTCATGATGGCGTTCCACGTGGAGGTGAAGACGTCAGTGTTGTTGTGACCCTGATAGTGACGTTTCAGCTCCCTGGTGAAATACTCCCTGGTTAACTGAGCACAGACACAAACACAGTTCAGGTCAGGAACCAGGTTTCCGTGAGATACCAGCTCTGAAGATGACGGGTCTGCTACACACACATATACACGTGATAACATAAACATACACCCACATAATATACAAAAATAAAATGTTCTTTTGACATAATTAATGGTATCATGTGATTTAAAGTTGAACTGCATCAACGATAATCATCAGCTACTGAAACGGCCTCCTGCTGTTACCAGCTTCCTGTTGCTTCTGACCCTTTATGTCATTTATCCAGAGCAGGACAGGTCTTCCAATTATTTTGTCCACCTAACACTGTTATTGTAAAATTACTGATTAAACAATTAATTGTTCAGTCCTGCTGCATGAGTGAACACGTCCCTGTGCACTGGAGTCAGTCAGAAACACAAAGCACGAGCCTGGACTGATTCAGCAGGTTTATTCCCGCTGAGGAGGTGAACCGGTCCAGACTGAGGCCGCACTCACATGCTCCCTGAAGAGGAAGGCCAGGATGGCGGCTGCCAGCTCAGCGAGGAAGATGAAGAGGATGAGCATGAAAAACTGAGAAGAGATAAGACAAACGGAGCGGTGTTACCAAACGAACTTATACTCTACATTGACTTTCTACACAAAGGCTTCATTATGACTCCAGATATACAGTCATGAATAGATTTTCAAATTTAAAGCGTGGATAGAAACAGTAAAAATACGATAAACATTAAACTGATAGAAATAATCTTCTTCTAGTGCTGCACCATTACAGTCGACTCCTCTAGATGGCGCACTTGTACTGTCTCACTCTGGTCTCACATGACGAGCAGAGGAGGAGAGAGTGACTGTAACTCAAGTTTCCTTTCCCTCATGTCTGAACTTCAACCTCCTTAATGGGCTGATATTAATTTTTGACACATAAATGTAAAGGATGATTAATAAACTATTGAACTTAATACAATAATGTCTTTACAACATGAACAATATAATAGATGTGTATGGGAGTGTGTATGCCTGCGAGTATCTGTGCTATATTGGATTTTTTGGATGTTTTTATTGTGATTTTAACATTGACTTTTTGGGGAGAATAGCTGTGTACTAAAGGAGACTTAGAAAACTGACTATTTGTTAATTGCTTCACTATACAGCTACATATGTTTTGCTCCATGGGTGGAGTTAATGAGCTAATGAGTTAATCACTGCTGAAATAAAACATTATAAAACATCCCTCAACATTTCTTTTTTAACAACTTGTGACATTTTAATTAATTTTACCCACGACAACAGCACAGTGACAGTTTCCTTACATTACTTCACACAGCAGAGCAGAAAAAAACATGAGAAACATCTCACTGCACAATGTGGCAGTGAATATGTTGAAAAGACGCTTTTACTCTTGACTTCTGGAGCGTCCACTAACCGTGACTGTAGATAAGAGCTGCAGCCTCATAAATAAAGCAGATGCAACTCTGTGGCGAAGCAGCAGAGATTTTTAGACTCAATCAATATGAGGGAAAAAGGCTGAAAATGGCTGAATTCACTGCTTTGACAAAACATCTGCAACTCCAGCTGAACCCACAGCTGCCCAATATATCTGCTGATATTAGCTGTATATTGATAGCTGTGTAGGTATTGGTTAATATATATAGAGAAATATATGTCTTATTGAAATGACAAACTTTCAAATCTAAGAGATGTGTATATACAAAAAAAACAAAACAACTATTTATATATTGTTACCAGATTTTTTAAACTCTCAAATAATGATTTCAATATCAGCCTCAAAAATCCAGTATTCCTTAGAATATAAATTTGCCACTGTGCAGCAAAGTTTTTAAAGTTTTGTTCAATGTAAGATGATCACACTGGTAACACAAACACATCAACTGTCGACTCCGACTCACAAAGAGCAGGAGACATTTGTTCTCCCTGATGGCTCCACAGCAGCCCAGGAAGCCCAGCAGGAACAGCATGCTGCCCATGGCCAGGATGACGTAGACCCCCGTGAACAGCAGCGGGTTGGCCGCCACAATCTCCCTGAAGCCCATCGGGTCCACTAGCACCCACACACCAACACCCAGCAGAAAGGAACCACCCAGCTGGGAGAGAGAGAGTTGATTAATCAGTCAGAACAATCTCGACCACAGCTCAGATATTTTTTATATATATTATATTATATTTTGTTCTGCAACAGCACTTTTATAATATAACTAAAAAACCATATAAAAAGGCAACAACTGGAAACAGATGTTGACAGATGTTGCATCTTGTGGTCACTATGGTTTTTAATGACACACTTCATGCATTTTCATCTTCTAAAACAATCTCAAATCAAAGTCGACCCAAAACTCCCAACAGGAGTGTTTTCTGCTCTCCTTTGACTTTACGTCTGAGTTTGAACAACAGAAGAAGAAAGTGGAGGAAATGATGAACTCACAAAGATGAAGAAGTTGAAGATGAACATCAGGTACTTCATACAGCTGAGGCAGTCTCCCTCCATGGCTGAGCCTCTGGCTGAAACCTCCCCCTGCCCCTGTGAAGACACACACACACACACACACGCACGCACGCACGCACGCACGCACGCACACACACACACACACACAGTGCAAATGTACTTCAAGAGCTGCTTTTACTGTGAAAACCTCTTCAAACTCCATCAGCAAAGATTTTTTTCCCCCACAAACACAAATTTCACCAAACCCTGAAACCACCAGTGCGACAATCAGCTGTTGTGCTACAGCAGGTGATACAATGTGTTTTTCATTTTTAATAACATACACAGTAAATGTTACATCATACGATAAGACACAAATTTATTAACTAATCATTCTCTTTACTTATTCTCTTAGTTGTGATGATTTGAGCTTTTTTTGTGAGAGTGAATTGAAGATCTCTGGTGTTTGTACTGTTGGTCCGTCAAGACAAAACCAGCACATCACCTTTTATAAATATTGGTGTGCATTTTTATAAAAATATGAATAATTTTAATATTTCATAATAATTAAGTTTTTTTTACAGAACATTATGATGTCACAGTGAAGTTGACCTTTGACCTTTTGGATATAAAATGTAATCACGTCATAATTTTATCCTTATAGACATCCGAGTTAAATTGTGTCTTAATTAGTTTATGAATTTGAGTTATGGCAAAAAACATGTTGTTAGGTAACAGTGACCTTGACCTTTGACCAGCAAATTGTAATCAGCTCATCCTTGAGTCCAAGTGAAATTTTGTGCCAAATTTGAAGAAATTCGCTCAAGGCCTTACTGAGATATCACGTTCACAAGAATGGGACACACGGATGTACAGACGGACGGACAACCCAAAATCAGAGGAGATCAGAGGCAGCGTCTTCTTAAACTGCAGCTTTACTCGTTTCCAGTTCCAAATCCAAAATGTGAAATGTTCAGGAAACAGGATTAACAGTCCTCTTCTCATGCTTTTTGAGTCAATTCAGAAGGATTCAATGGCTTTTTTTGTTGCCAGAAATCATAATGTAATCCTTTAGCTGGAACAAAAACAACATGACAATAAATTGCCCTTTAACACTCATAGATTTAAAAATCACACAATGTACCGTCGCTTCATGCAGCTTGTTGCAGTGCGACGCTGAAGACTCGATTCACTGGCAGCAACAGTTTTTGTCAGTTCTGGGGACGTGACACTAACAGCCTGTCCCTGCGGGATCGTATGACACATGGAGGGACGCTGGCTGGTGCTGAAGAGGACATGTTGGTGTAAGTGGGGCCATCAGTGGGGGTGTGAAGAGGACCAACTGTGCACTTATAGCCCTGATGGTGTTTACCAGTTAAAACTAACATACAGCCACCTGTCACATCTGAGAGGACGAACAGTTTGGTTTAATATCTGCACATTTAATCAGGAGCATCGCAACTGTGAGGGACTAACTCTGTGTCATATAGACTTTTTAAATAATAAGGTTAAAAGGCTGCTATTTGGTTTGGAGCTGGTGACTGTTTTTCTGTTTATTCAAGGAACAAAACATAATTTTCTGTGTCACTGTCTCGCTGTCTGTGATTTTGCTCTCAGATTAAAGCCTGTCTATTTTCTGCCTTCCCTCTGCGTCTCTGAGCTCCAGGTCCATTGGTCCCCACTGAAAATGTACATCTTTAAAAACTCTCAAATATATAGTTTCACTTTAAAAAAAAGGCTCAGTTTCCTTAAACAGCTGGACACTGAAGTTTATATCAGACAAACATAAGGAACAGTGCATTTGCTGGGGACTATTTTCAGCGGCGGATTAATCCACATTTGGTGCTGCAGTGAGTATTTGGGGCAGCAGGAAGTCGTGTGTGAGGCTGAGTCAAAATGTTTGTGTTCAACAGTCTGCCTCACTGATGAGTCTATCAGACAGACAGACATTCATGGTGCCCAGAGGATGAATCCTAATGACAATGATGACGAGCCTTCACTCTTCCTCCAGCGCCACCATGAGGCTGTTGTTTTTTTTAGTAAAATATCTCAACAACTATTGGACGGATTTCCTTGAAATGTGGTTCAGACGTTCATGGTCCCCTCAGGATGAACTGTAGGAACTTTGGTGATTCTCCGATTTTTCCTCTAGCGCCATCATCAGGTCAAAATTTCTGCTTGTCTAATATTTCGTTTCAATGTTAACATGCGAAACTAAGGTGTGTTAGCATTTAGCTCAAATGACCGCTCATTAAAAGTTTAATAGTTTATCAATACTATTAGTACATTGTTGGTTTTAGTCTTTTCATTGGGTTTGTGGACGGTGGACGCAGAAAATATAGAACAGCACCAGATACACACCTGAATAGAAACTCTGGATCCCATTCACCAATCGTTATTTTTTTCAGTGAGTGAAATGACCTCATTCTTTAGAAAAGGACACACAATGTTGAAACCAAACTGTTTCCCAAAAACGAGTCGATTTTGTGCCTCAACCTAACCAAACCAAACCAAACCTTAACCACGGTGTTGTCACATCATAAAATGGTTTTAGAAAACACAGACAACTGATGTTGTCGTGGTAACAGAGGCATCAGATCAGAAAATACTCATGTCGTTTTATAGGGCACGGACAAAGTATTTTGTCCTTTGATTTGAAAGGGTGTTGGATAACACACTTACTCTTTAAATGAGAATAATTTCCTTGTATTTATTCTTATTGCCCCTTTACAACTGTCTGCATTTCCCCAGTGTTTATGCTATGTGAAATCAAAACTGTAACTTGCACTTTTTATGACATTTAAACACACACATCTAAACTGCCGTCAGTGTCGACAAAAATGTCGGAATGTGACATTTGTCGGATGGAGATATTTTCTGGTCTTAAATCCAGTGGTGTGGAGTGAAGACTAACAGCTGTCCCCTGATTACGCCTTTAACACAATCGGCACGGCGGTTAACAACAGTGATTCCTGCTTATTTACAATCTTGCTCTTTGTCTGACTTTGCAGCAGCTTTCTGTCATGTTAATGTGTATTTGCTGCTAATTTGACTGCTCCGAGTCAGGCTTTTACTTTAATCAAGTAAAATGCTGGTGCTGAAATTAAACACAGGTTTTGTGACCATCAGTGCACTCTGGGTAATTGCAGAAAGTCTTTGGGGCGAGGTCAGGGTTAATAGAATAAGGGCATGTATGGTGTCGGGAATTTGTCCACACATGCACTCAACATTAGCACATCCTTTTCAGTCACTCAGGTCAGCACAATTACACAAGAATTACAATTACACAGAGGTGAACAAAGAAAAAAAACAATTACAGTGGCTGGAAGAAAAAAACAAACAAGAAAACAAAGAGCTGTCAAAGACACAAAACATTAAAACACAAGCATTGTAGTGATGTCAGAGAAAACATGATTACACACTCACATTTATTGCAATCACAAAAGTGTTGCCATAATTACAGAGAGGGAGAGGAATAAACAGGCATCTTGATTAAAAACCATCGGGGGTCATAAATGCAAAAACAGCTGTCACTATTACAAGTAATCACGACTTAATCAGTCAGAATTAAATTACTACAACTGCAATTACATGATGACAATTACATCTGAAATCCAAAAGCAGCTGTGAGACCTGTAAATTCACACCAGCTGCTGTTTTAAATCACAGAAACTTCTGGATGATCATTGAGCCTTCCTGCACTTCAAACACTAACCTTTCCCGAGACTGACAGGCTTTGTGATGGAAAACACGGAGGACGTGCCAGGGTGTAATTTTCTTCTGAGTCTGGCAGGAGACAATCGCTTAAACCACTGTCATCCAAGTTTTCACCAATGAGAGCGTTGAGTTCTTAAAAGAGTTTATAAAGAAAAAAACCCACTGATGACTGAGTGACGGATGCTAATGTTTTGCATGGATGAATTATGATATTGTGGATTTAAATTGAAGAAATAAGTATAATTGTTATTAATGGCATTTCAAGAGTATTTTATATATATTAGAAACTTATATCTCCATATATCCAGATGTATATATGTGATAGGGGTTGATATTTATGGCCCCCTTTCTGTGCCAATGGACTGGCTCCATTCAAATGAAGGAGAGTGTTTGTTCACACACAGCTAAGAAATTATTCACAGTGATATATCTCTCATGAAAGTGTCACATATACATATAGTAGATACTGTGAACTGGGAGTTGGTTTAAAGGAAGGAGTTCTAAAAAGACATTGACTTTGAAGAATTTTAATTGATGATTGATGAACTGAATGCTATCTGACAGGAGTTAAAACTTTTTTTGGCTTCTTATCTGCCTTTTTTATTTGTTAGAAACTGGCACGCTACATTTTTGTGTTTACATCTCTCTTATTTTTGGGTTTACTTCTTCATAATCTTGACAATTTCCTCGTCTGAAGAAAGCAGCTCCCTCTGTAAACACAGCAGCTCTTTCAGTATTATCTTAAATTGCTCAAGTGTATTGTGCATGCAAGTGTATTTCTTTCTTTGAAATCATAAGTCACCAAAATGCATCTTTAAATAAAGCATGTCGTACTTCAGAAAATCTCTTTGCTTCTTGGCTCCTTTTTCTTTCTTTGCATTTATTCTTTTTTCCAGTGACCCTGGTTTTGTTTTCACTGTTGTTCCACACTTTTAACTTCGGGCTGTGGAAGCTGTGGACACACCAACTGAAGGGAGTCGCTATATGTATCCTTGTTTCTGAGGTGGTGTATGAGTGTTTTTCACCCCGAGCCACCTGGTAACCTTTAGTTCAGGTTGAACTGGTACAAAACATGAACTATGAAAAATATGCTTGTACCTTATTGTCGGATCAAAAGGTTTTGTTACGGTACATCTCTTCCTGTACCTTAGATCTTGAGTGTGCACCACACACAATAAAACAGAGTGGTGCTCAGGTCCCATTTAGCAGCTGTGGCTGCTTTCAAAAATAGGTCTAGGGGCAGCTGGGTAATTTCACGCAGCCACACGGAGAATGGCCACACATAATTCCCTCTCCCCTCCGCAGTCATGGAGAATCGCTCTGCCTGGATCCAGTCCCCCCTGCAGCCTGCCTCTCCCTGCGGCTGTCTGCTGTGGGCCAACACTGGAGATGCTTCAGGTGCCGGGTTTGATCACCCCACACTGGGACAGTGTGAACATCTGGTGTGTCTCGGCTTGTCTGACAGAGCACCCATGTACTGATGTGTGTCACAAACTCTGAACACAACACTTCTTACAAGTACTTGAGATTTTAAAGTGATAGTTTGGGTTATTTGACACGGGGGTTATGTGAGGTGCTGATCTATAATCAGTGTATCACGTGCAGTAGATTCGGATCAGTGCGGTCTTAGTTTAGAGAAGCAGCAGGAACACCGATACAGAAGCTGAGTGATGTGCTGATATGGACGGGGCCATCTGCAAAAACGTGTTTCAGCCAACTTAAAAAGCTAATATCAGTTTGAGTGTACGCTTTATTTGGAATATTTTCCATATCGTTGCCATCAAACAGCCCTTTCCTTTGGAACTACATTTTTCACGTGTTGAACACTTAGCTGACTCAAACAGCTGATCTGTGGAGCAGTGTGCACCGTAGTTGCGTTTGTGCTCCCAGCTGCTTCTCTAAAGTGGCATCGTGCAGATCAGAATCCACCGCAGGTAATACACTGACTATAGACAAATAACCTGAACTATCACTTTAACGCCTATGTGCAATACAGCATCCCTAGGTACACATATGATACTAGAGGTTAATGCTCGTATTTAGCAGTTCAGTAAATTTCTGTGGAGTTTGAGCTCACATGGAGACAAGTAGGAAATGATTCAGTGAACTATACCTTCGCCTATTCGTCAAATATTTCACTTCAGCTCTACTGCCACAGTGATGCTCATTGGATTCGACGCCTTTATTAGCATTTATAATACAAGCCCTAGCCCGCAGTTTCAGGGACTGCACAGTCAGCATATTGTATCCATGAAACAAGATCCCAGTGTGAATCCCCAGGCTTTCCACAGCCAGTCTGTGTAACTGTTTCTGCAGTCATTAGCTACAAGTGACAGGACGCTCCAGTCCAATAAATCACAGTGTCACAGAGGCTGCAGGGAAGTGCAGCATATACAGAAGTGTGTTCCCTGAGTGCTGGAGAACTACTGGACCTGATTGCCTTCATCCATCAGAACAGTGCTGTGCACCAATGAGCGGGGACTGGGAGTAAGCCCAGTGGATTTAATCTTTCTGCAGCCATACATTAGTAATGAGACTAATGTAAACATGGACAGTGTTGTGTGGTTTCTTTGGGAAAATATGGGTAAAACTCAAAACTATTCTGTATCTGTGCAGGTTCTGATGTTCTCAATACAGAAGAATATTTGTTTTATCCGGACCTTTAAAAGAGTTAAAGACTCAGCACCAATAAATATATACAGTATGGACTTTACCAAAATGTCAGATGCTCAGATGCTTATTAAACTATTAGTCCACAAATCTTCATTGCTATTTTGTCTGTTTTTTCAAACCATAAGTGGAGATTTAATATTTTTCTTATTGTCAACAAATAACATGACAAAACCAAACCCACCCAACAATGAATGTATCCTGCTAACAAGTGCTGTGTGTGCAAATCCAAAGTTTTATTTATATTTCCAAAGAGTAGATCTACTACTTTTACTACTACTACACCAATAATTTTTATTTTTAATTGGTTCTTTCTTCGTTTTCACCCACTGTAAGGTTAAGAGCAAAAACCCCCATGAAACACTTAGCTAGCTTAAGAGTGATGTTGACCAGTCATTCATAGTGAAGGGCCGATAATTAAATCAGGCTAAATTATGTTATTTCAAAGATGGAGTGAAAATGGTAATTTACTAGTTTTTATTTTCTACCAGCAGCAAAACTGTTTATATAGTGCACCATGGAGGGTCTCATGTGCCTTTATTACATTTATTACATTTTACAGTGTGATTGTGGTGCACACACATTGTGATACTGACACTAGAACCTTCTTTAAAAGGGGGACCCCGGGTATGTTCACCATATGAAACCAATTAAATACTGTGGTTGAACAGAATTCTGGGGTGACAGTGGAGAAGCTCATGTATCTGTGCTTTTTTCCCCTGCTGAACATCTGTGTTAGCCAAGTAAATTTTTATTTATATTGTGCCAAATCACAACAGAAGTTATCTCAAGGCAAAAAATGTATAACATTGATTAGAGACGGAAAAATTCCCACCATGAGCAAACTCTTGGCGACAGTGGCAAGGAAAAACTTCCTTTAAAAAAAGGCAGCAACCTCAAGCTGATATGTGTCTGCACCAATGCACAGTCCGTCTATTAAATGTGCTGTATCTATTTGTGGGGTGGTGGTGATGTGTTGCCTTTCACTTAATATACACACCCAGGACTCAGCTGCAAATAAACACTACTTCCTGCACTCACAGTCAGCAAGGACCATGCAACACTGTTTTGATTATGTACAAAATGAAGCTGCAGGGAGTAGGCAACTGTTAAACCAATGGTAGACTACTGACACAGCAGCAAACAGCAGACGGACACAGTCGGAGACCAGCTGATGAACATAGAGGAGCATTTAGCAGCTAAAGAGCCAGTCAGGAGGTGGTGGAGACCAAAAACAAACAACTTATATTCATTAGGTGGAGATAAACATGACTCCAGACATGTTGCATCATGGGACAGATTTAGAAACCAGTGATCTGGTGGTGCAAATGATTCAGCTTTAAAATATCACTTCGTTCGTCCAGACAGCTCAGAACATGAGGTTTTATTGTCTACATCAGCAAATCAATACTCAAACGGCAGCCTAAATACCACCATCCACAAACACAAGAACCGTATGAGGTAAACACCCTCAAATGTCTGTGAATCCAGTTATTTTAACTCTGAGATGCAGCTGACTGCACTGTCTGTTCACATGTTACTTCAGCCAGCTCTGACTTTATTTCATTTCAATTTGAAGTAAGTGAATGAAGATGGATGAGAAACACTTGTGAAACGGGGTGAGGAGAGTAATCTTGGACAAAGCAAGCCTCAGGGGAGAGTTTTCAAAGAGGTAATTATTACTACTCCCTTCTCCCTGTTTCCTTGCTGAAAGCGACCTGATATGAAAACCAGTCACATGGACAGCTTCTCCCTTTGAGGGACTGCCACCATGCTTCATAACCATAAATACAGCCGGGCAGGGGAGACATCAAATTATCTTCTTTCACACACTTTGATTTTGGAAAGGCCCTGAGATGCATACCAAATAAAAGCAGGTGGAAGAAGAATACATAAAGACGGGGGCGTCCCTGAAGGTAGCGGAGGCGTGAGCCTCTTCGGAGCGTCCATATTGACTGACTTTCCTGTTCTGAATGCTAAACAGATGTGAACGTAGTGGAGAGGAGAGGAAGAAAATAAGCTCTCATGGGTTCACCCACAATTTCAGTTTAATTAGCCAAATCATCAGCCACTTCAGCGCGGCACTCGAACCAGTTTGAGTCCATTTAGTCTCGCTTCTTTCCTTATTAGCTGCAGTGCAGGAGTTATCGCCATGGTAGCAATTTTAAACACTCAGGAGTTAGAAACCTGAAGAGTAAGTACCACGCAGTAATCTCACACTGCTGCTTCTCCTGTAATAATTGCACGAATGTTTTAAAAAACAAGAATAAATAATAATAATAATAATAATAATAATAAAATAATTCAAAAATAATAATTATTAAATACAAAATTTGTAATCTGAATAATTTTCCTCCCAGACGAAGGAATAGTTATATATTTATAGCTAGTGTGGTACCTGTTACATCAACAAACTGGGTTATTAGCGGTCTGATGGTTTGTGAAAGTGGCCTGGGATGGTGTTAAAGTCCCGGCCTGAATTATTGTTTCAGTCCACCTCTGCCCAAAGTTTCTTACAGACAGAAAATGGTCACAACTGCAGCAGCTTCTCAGAAAACTCAGCTGTCTTTATTTGAAAGTAGCAGCACGCTGCAACTCCACCTCTCCTTCCAGCCTGAACAGGCTGGCAGCTGCTATCCACCATCCACCTGCTCTCATCTCTCAACACTGGAAATTTAGCAAACAAGTGTCATAGATGTAGTTGTGTATTGACCAAGATAATCAGACTTTAGAGTTCATGTTGCTCCAGAGCTGTTTCTCTCCATTGATCTGCCAGTAAAGAGGAGAATCATTCAGGCGACTCAGAGTCAGTGAAGTCAGCTCCTGTATTGTTTCCCTCTCTGTAGTTTCGGCGGTTGCCATGGGCACGCAGCGAGCTACAGCTGCAAGTTAAAAAAGTTCAACCATCATTAACTCAGAATGCAGCGGCACAGAGCTGAGCTGTATTCATGAGAGCAGCACCTGACAGTAAAAGGAGGTGGCGGCAGCCACTCGCTGCCTGAAAGCACCTTGACAGTGTTTTATCAGTTTAACTCACAGGAGTTTCTGACGGCTGCTGTAGGAGCAGTGGCGACTGTAGACTCTGGGGGGGCCCCAAGCAAAGAAACCCATCATATCCCCCCAACTCACATGCAGACTTAGATGTCCCCTAAATCCCTTAAACGCCTCACATGTCCCTTAAACGCCTCACATGTCCCTTAAACGCCTCACATGCAGACTGTTTGATGATACAATTTACCAATGTAGTCTCAACACCTCACACAGACATCCGTGGACACTAGTTACAGCACACATCATCATTTCACTCAAAATCAAAACCTCTTAAACGTCTGGTGGTGCTAGAGGGAAAGTCAAGGGATCACCGAGGTCAGCAGTTCAATAGTCAATAGTTAGTGGTCTTATAATCACTATCATCTTACTCATGTTGTTAAGTTTTGACTTGGTGTTAGAACCAGTAGCTGTATTTTCAGGGAAACTATTGATTATTAGATGGTAATTTAAGGTCACTGTCACTGGGATTTGCATGAGCCTTGTAGTTTTGCTCATCCTCATGTCATTCAGATGCTTTATTGAGTTTTTTAATAATTTAATTAATTAGTGGTAGTGTGTGTAAAATAAATGTGCATCAATTTTTAATATGGCAAGACGACTCGTTTTTGGTAAAATGGCCGAACTTCAGTCACGCAAATGTTTCGTGACGTGGTGAACATGACCACTTCTTCCTCACAGTTGAGTTGAGGTGAAGATGATGTAATGATGTGTGCTGACTGTGCACACAAGGGCAAGTTGTACCCTCAAATAGAACTGAATTATTTAACACATACCTAAAATGCTACTAGACTCAGTATTGGCAGCCGTGTCATGTTTTAGTGAGTGCCGCGGGTTCTGCTTTTCCAGCCTGTTAGTTTGGAGCAGTTATAAATGTTGACACGAGGAAGATGCCGTCACCCTCCTCTCAGAGGGAGATGCTCTCTGTTGGTCAAACTGAGGGCTGCTTTAAAGGATTATGCCACTTTAATTTATTTATTTTTCCTTATTTTAAAAAGTCCAAATAGTCAAGTGACGAACAATTGACTGATCTGCTGCACCTTCAAAAAGAGCTGAGCTTCCATTGTTTTCAGAAATACAGAGCTGCATCAACACAATCATTTTAAAGAATATATAAAATATATATAGTGTAAATGTAGATTTCCATGTGTTGTTTGATTATAGATCAGGTCTAGCTTCTATATTAATACTGTGAAAGTATCAAAGCCTCAGTCCACAGAGAAATGCACACGGCCTGTATTCAGAGACTGAGCCTTAAGACGAGCCGTCAGGACTTCTGGAACTTTGTGATGTCACAACAAAGCAGTCACCACTCTTGGCCATACACCAAGCCCCGCCCACCTGCACCCACCATCCGACCTTGCAGGATTTGGTTTCCATGAGTTTTTTTCCTGAAATCTGCTATATTTTATATTTTATATTAGATCACTCAGAAAACAGTCAGACCAACTTCAGCTCCAGAGAGGAGATGCAAAACTACACCGAGAGGGTTTTTGGTTCTTAAAACTATAAATATATCTTCTTATGGATCCACACTTACATAACACAAATAAAACACAGGAAAAGTGTCAAATATGGGACGATTCAACTGTTTCTCAGGAGAGATAATGATGTTGAAAATAAAAATCTTTTAAATCTAATGAGGACCGAACAGTCAGGCTCACCATCTGCCACAGTCACGCACTGCAACACTTTCATGTGTGCATAAGTATGTGGGCATGACCACATGTGCCTGTGTGTGCTGCACATTTCACCAGGTGGTTCAGTCTATGCAGCTCACACACAGGGAGAAGATGAATCAAATGATACTTTCCAGGCTCAATCATCAATCACGCTGCGTAAATAAACACTCATTATGAATAAACTAATATGTGTCTACTGTGGTTAATGGGGCTCCTGAACATCAAACACATCTGACAGTGTCAATAAATTAGTTTTAATTGGACTTAATTTCATCAGGTCTTGCAGTCTGACCTACGTGGGGGATGTACATTCACGACTGTTTCCAGTGAGACACACCAGTTTAAATCCTATTTGATCAGTCTAACAATTTAAACCAGAGCAGGTTTAATATCCACAACAAATAAAGAAGCACTGTGGCATGAGACAAAAATATATCAAGGGAAAATAACCACAGTGATAAACAATCATGCTGATGGCAGCAGGGTTTTCAGAGAAAACCTAAACCCTGTCCAGAAAGGCTGAAAATGTGTCTGATGATATTCTGTATTTTTCTTCTTGTCAACAAACCCACAGAAGAGCAACACTGAATGTCCTCCACTAACAAGCTTCTGTGTGTGCATCAAAGCCTGATATATCGTTCCCCTGAGCCATAGAGCTGCTCTGTTGTCAAAAACTACAGTATTGAAAACACATCAATGAGGCACACTGTCGCTCTGGGTGACATGTTCCTTCATCACCATCAACACACACACCGTAGCTTATTTTGTCTCAGTGTCACACACACCGTCCTGCTGCCTGAAATACTCACTACTGCACTAAATGTGGATTCATCTGCTGCAGAAAATAGTTCCCAAACAAATGCAACTTTTGTTAAAAATCACAGTGAGCAGCTGCTCCAGGAAATCACAGTATCAGTAGGAACCAGTGGCCTTGGAGCTGAGCCACAGACACAGTAGGAAGGTGAGAGATACATCGCTGGTAAAACAGATATAGAATATCACCAGGCTTGTCCTTTAAGGCTTTGCACGAGGATGCATTATTGAATACAAACACACGGCTGAAGTTTATTTAAATTCATTGTGGTGCTGTGGTGTGTTTATTCAACTTTAAAGGTGACATTTCGTCATCTATTAATCTGGCAACTGGTTGTAATCTGCAGTGAATCATTTTTGTTTTGTTTTATTTACCAGTTAATTACAGGATAATTTCACCTCCTCGTGGCTCTAAATTATTCAAATAAATTCACATGAGAAGTGACTCTTTGGCTGACTGTCCACACACTTGACACATGCAACCTATGACAAGAAGTGAAAGTGATATTTTCATTTTCAGAAGTTGGGATGGATGCAAACATAAACTCTTGGGACGGACATTAAGACACAACCAAAGTGAACTGAAAACTGCAACTGGATGAAGTAGCAACAGAAAGCATCATACCATATGTACCTGTTTAATGGCTCTTGGCTTCAGATGTGGGCAGGAGAAACGCAGTCTTTAGCCTTTGACCTTGTGCTGCTTTACATCGGCTGTAGAGAGGAGAAAGAATATTTAGGATGGTTGTTCTGTGCATAAATATACATGTGCATGAAGAAAGAAGTAACCAGAAGTTAAAAACATTACTCACATTCAAAGTAAACTACAACTTTCTTCTTTTACTCTTCTAAAGTTTTTACCATTTACCGTATTTTACATCTATTGTTATTTTTATTCAGACAGATAAACAGCTCCTTCTCCACTACAGTACACGGACTGTGTTTTGGCGACCTCTAGATGTAAATGTTGGTCTGTCTGTCTGTTGGTTGATCCACCACTTCTTCAACATGTCTCAGACCTTCAAGATGAATTTTAATTTAGCAAATACTTTGATTTCTGATCAAATACCTTAAAACCACCGACATCCCCATGAACCTCTGCTGTACATAATGTTACTAGTAAATGTTAGCATCCTAACAAGTTAAACTAAGGGTCTGCCCCAATCCCCCCCCGCACTTATGCTATTTCTAATTTGAAGTATGAACAGTGTAAACAGTGTCTGAGCGTCCGTTAAGACTGCAAGTGCATGGAGGTTAATTTGAACAGTTTGTGTCTGATAAGGAAAGAAAACATCTTTGATAACAGAACATGATATTTAATATGTATATCGATGATGTCATGAAGTATTACTCATCAGTCTCTTTCAATGAATGTATATAAAGATGGAAAACATGACACGGAGCAAAAAACACCACGATCGCCCCCTGGTGGCTGGCTGCAGTGTAGGTCATTAACCCCGCCCCTCCATGTTAGCAAATAGGACATGGAGCAAACTAATAAATTACATGTCAAATAAATGTTTCCCAAAGATGGTTTCTGTCTTTTTAGGTTGTTCAAATCACACTGATTGACTCGCTATCGGGTCGAGTGGGTGTACGGGCGGGACCTTGATACCACGGCTCCACCCCCTGATCACTACTGCGCAGACTCTGGCTCCAAACGACGTCACCAGGTCGTGGCGGCCGTGCTCGTATCAGGGATATTGTGGTTTCATTGTTGTACAGTGGGAGGGAGTGGAGACGCGTCGTCCATCTTTATTTGCAGTTGTTGGTCTCTTTAAGACGAATGATAAAACACCCGTGGAGGTTGGACATGAATATAATTATTTAGACTGAATCCGGCACGTTGCAAATTCAGCCTCTTCACACCTCTAGATTATTGTCGATCCTAAAACGACAACAACATGGGTCTAACAGCTCAGCAAGCAGCACAGTCCAAGTACAGCTTCATACAGCAGCTAGCATGACCGTACTGACTATCAACATCCTTACAGTCTCACTCGAATGAAAGAAACATAGTGATGAATATGACTCTGCTGCTGGAAATAACCCGCGCTCAGATGTGGCAGCAGTGAGGAGGTGCAGCCTGTGGTCTGCAGCCCTCATTTAAAACATTTAAAACACAAGCCCGACTCTGCATGTCTCAAGTTGCTTTCGCCACAATTCAAAAGTTTTTCAGCACTTTCATACTGTGACCCAGGCCTTGCAGCCTACCCAGTGTCTAGCTGTTTCTATAGCCACCACCACATGTGAGCAGGAATAAAATCATTATCGATGCTGTTGCTGTGATGGTAATGTACGGTAGAAAAGGAAAAACTTTTTGAATAAAGGGGAGTGATTCATCATGCTGTTATCTTCACGGTTTTTGTGTGACATGATTCACATTTCATGATTCATTTTTGTTTGTTTTTTTTGTTGTCTTTTAAAACTGCAGAACTGTTTGTCACAAGACGTGTGAACAGCAAACTACACATGAGGAGAGTCGTGACAGAAGAGCATGAAAAACACTGAGTAAGAGGTTATTATTCAGCTGGTAACAGACCATCATGCAGACAATACTGGAGATAAAATAAAAGTGGACAAAGTAATCCCTGCGCACTGTGTGTTTCACAAAGCTTTTGTTGCATTGTCAATGTGACAATTGTCCTGTGGGCCACCACATATCGAACTGTCAGAGCTTATGACCAGACCTTTGTTTTCAGCACATTGTGGGCGAGAAAAGTTTTTAATCACTGAACAACCAAACGTGCAGCTTTCGGATGCACAGATTGTCTCTGACTTTGGCTTTGCTTTGATGATGTATAATATGATTTAGACCAGTGATCCCAAATGGTCTGAAAGCCTCTAGAAATCATCATCAAACCAAATCCGGTTTATTATTTATTAAAAGTTCTAAACTTATGAGCTTCAACAGGACTGTGTTACTGTGTGTTAGTGGTTTGATCAGATATGCTCCATCAGCAGAAGCACACAACCCGTCACAATCGTCTTCACACCTTGATCGATTGAGATATTACCTATTTTATAATCTGTGTTTTTATACTGTTTTCTTATTGTGCGTTTTACTTCTATTTTTATGCTTCTTTTATTTCCGTTAAGCACACTGAATGACCTCTTTGTATGATAATGTGCTATACAAATAAATTTGCCTCGCCTTGATTGACATATTGCTAAATCCTGATTGGTGCACAGAGATCACCTTCTTCAAACCAACCAGAGACACAATCTCTCTGTGTGAAATAAAAACTGTTCTAACTTTTGTCCATGTAGGAGCTCAGTGTTCGTAATGTAAAGCTGGTCGAGGAAATGTGTTTTCAGGGGCCTTTAAGTCATGTTCCACACATACTGCAGGCTGAACACACGCGCAAAGACACAACTGGAGCTTCAAACCAGATCACATTGAAAGAACTAAACTAGCAGCGGGAAGTCATTTGGTACATTTACCTTTGCATGTTGTCCTGCTGTTCTGCAGTGGTACTTCACAATAAAAGCTCTGTGCCTACACTTCAGATAATTCTGTACATGCAATATATTTTCGAGTTTCAATCTGTACAACATATGACATCCTCTGTCCTCAGACCTGAAAATTTAGACAAAGAAACCCCAGGAGGGATCCTTCCATCAGGACAGACACATGTGGCTGTAATGACTTCTCAGTATATTGTGTTGTCATCCTGTCCACAGCTACAGGTTGCTGCTGGCAGCTGCGCCGGAGATGCAGGCCTGTCAAACACAGGACACATGACTCATGGATGTGGAGGACCTTTCAAAGCTGTTGACAGCAGCATTGCCCACACAGCAAGAAGCCCCCCTCCCCTCTTTTCTTTTTTCTTACTTGTTCTACTTCCTCAGTGTGAAACGGTGAAAAAAAACAAAAAAACAAAGTCACATAAATGTGCAGCTGAGGTGAAAAGGAAACTAATCCTGTTGAGACCTGAAGTGTTTAACGATCAAAGCAAATTCAGAAGAGACGCCTGTTCCCGCCTTTTCAGTGTATCACACTTGACAAAATTATTGCTCTACATTTACTCCTTCACATTTACTAATGTTACATCAACAAATGACAGTCAGGGGAACAAGAACAGTGCTGTGTCCAAAATCACTCCCTACAAACCAAACAGGGCACTATGGTGTAGGTTTCCATGAACCTGTTTTAATGTACATTTTAAATTTACACATTAAAAACCTGAGTGGAAATCTGAAAAAATCTCCAAACCATGGAGAAAAGTTTTTAAGCTTAGGCAGCAGTGGAGAAGTTGAAATAGACTTAAATCATGATGTAGATGAAACATGTGACCCAAACGTCCACATGAGCTTCCACTTCACCGAAGAGCAAACAGCTGCAGACGAAAAAACATCAGATGTGTGTGGAGACTGTTACGTTCCTTAATTTAATACATCAAACATAAACGTCATATTTCCATTCGGTTTCTACATTATATTTCACTGTTTAAATCAAACCTATTTATCGTGTCAATGAATCATTTAGGTATAAAACAATACGACATTATAAAAACAAGCCTTTTCTACAAAAAAACATGTTGTATTTGTAACCTAGCGAACCGCCATCTTTGTTTTTGTCACAAGAATGGTGTCTGCACTTCAGACTAGTGGGACAACGGAGGTTGAACGTTTGGATGAATTGGACAGACCCACAGAGCAAGTCAGAAATCCAACTGCATCTCCTTTGGAGCCAATGAGAGCAGAAATAGTGCTCAGACCTCCCATAGAGACAGACGACGGCGGGGGAAAGTGGGCGGATAACATTACCTGAATTTGAAAATCAGCGCATTGGGAATAATAGGTGGTATCATTGAGGCGTTTATGGCACAGTCCTGACAAAACTCAACATTACGTTAAGGGCAGGATTTGCTGTAGAGCTGCTGTTCAAAGGTTCTGACTGACTGAACTGACTAAACATAAAGTTTAAAATCATAGCAACGATTGACTCATCTTGCGAGAGATTGATTGCCCTGGATTTACTAATGTTGTTTTACATTTCTAGACTTTATTGTTTATTTTATTCTCTTTCAGGTCTGGATGTTTTGCTTAAATTAATAACATCAGAGCAGACATCGTCTCTGCAAAGCTGCATTCTGAATCATACAACCTGTCATGTTGCGGCTTATTTGCATTTTTATTTTCTTTTAGCCTAAAACCAGTTGGATGAATCTAATTGAATGAAAGTTTGACTGAACTGCTCATTCTTTTGTTATTCTTCACTCAAACTAGAATAAAATGTTTGCAGCATTTTTGCCAACCAATCTTCTGATGAATTAAAAACTAAAATGTCAAGTGTTTTCATTGACAACAAATAGACTCAAATGTTGATGGTTTTCTTTGACTAAAATGAGACTAAATTATCCAGAGTTTTAGTGGATTAAAGGTTCAATAAAAATAAAAAGAAGTTTAAAAAAAGAAAAAACAACATAAAACATACAAACTACAAATACATAAACTCAACACACGCCACAAATCAGAACTAAAGTGGGAAGCAGTTACAAAATTCCTCTATTTTTTGAAGCAAGGTAAAAAGCACCTTGTAACGACTGTGGAGTTTTACATGTTTTTGTCTTTTGCCTCAACCTGCATCGACGCCGCTGAGCAACTTTTTTTTTATCTCTCAGAAAAATTTGACCGTCAACGACAAATTGTAAGGTCAGACCAACAGCAACAGCCGCGGAGTGAGATTTTGTAGAAGAGGCATCTTGAAGGGAAAACCAACAACAAAATGGAGCCTGAAAAACCAGCTGCATCACACTTTGAAGAGCTATTCTCAAACTAAAAGTTGTTATTTGATCGGTTTAAAAAGAGGCACAGCGTTACCCCTGATGGAAGTGTGATGAAAAGAGAAATATTCCCAATCGCTGCCAACACTTCAGCCCTCAGCGTGCCGGGCTGTCAGTCAGTCGAGGACAAACCAAACCTTTAAAAAGATGAAAGTCACGATGTCGAGCGCAGAGGTAGACACGTAATCCTCCAGAGGCCCAATTACACTCGAACCCGAAGAGGTGGATGCAGAGGCGGAGGGTGATGAGTCCAGCCTCCCTCTGACAGCTGAGCACCCTGCACAGCGGGCGCGGGGTTGTGCTGCTTCTATAAACTGCTGTTTATTAAAGTGAAATCAATACACCTGGTGTGACTAAAAGCCACCTTTCAGACCTTAACATCATAAACTCCCATGCAGGTTATCTAACCCTCAGACTGAACCTGGACCACACAGGCAGCAGATTCCTCTCGCTGTAATTGCCTCGCAGTGTAAAAGAAACGTCAGCGTCATTACAGCCGGGGCCATCTGGTTCAGGTTTGGGTGAATAAACTGGAGCGCGTGGAGAAAACTACAGTCTGCTGGTTTCTCTCAGCGGCCATATTCAGACTCTGCTCTGAATTACCGGCTCCCACGTGCCAAGTGTGTACGAGTGGCTCTGCTCCAAATGCTCTCATGATTTAGCCACCACGTTACAGCTGCTGCACTTCTTTTGTATCTAATAAACCACAGTGACTGAATTACCAAAGCATTCAGTCGTGGCAGAGTGCACTAAAAGCTGCCATGCTGTATGCAAAGTCTGAATGACTGATTATTAGTCAGTTTTATCAGTCCCCAGTCCGCCTGTAACCCAGCAGTAACTTCCGACTCTCTGCTGGACCCTGATAAACACGTCAAGTCTGATATTCAGTCCTGTTACTTCCCATCACAAAATATTTAAAAAATACATTTCACCAGCTTCAACAACTTTTCTTCATCACAAATTCTGCTGCATGATTCATCAGTAACCCCACATGCAGACATTTGTGACTGAAACACACAAAACCCACAAGTCAAACCATCAACAGCCATTAAGTCTAAACTGAAATGACAAAAAAAAAAAAAAAAAGCCATGTGAAGTCGGGCCGCTGTGATTTGAGACGCCGCTTGTGGCAGCGTGTAAGAGGCGCGGTGCTACGGACGGTGATGTCAGTCGGTCGGTCAACGCGCCACTTTGATGCAGAATGAAATATCTCACTATGAGATGAACTGCCATGAAATGTTTTTTACAGACATTCATGTTCCCAAGATGATGAATCCCTGTGGTGATTCAAGTTCCCCTCAGGATGAACCGTAGTAACTTTGGTGATCGTCTGTCTTTTCTTGTGCTGTCTGTGACCAAATGTCTGCAAAACTAACAACTTAGTCAACCACTCAGTAAAACTGTTTTTACCAGTACAATTGAATGAAAGAATGACTTTTTAAGCCTTAAAAAACGTGGAACAACAATCAGTGAATTTAGGGTAACTGAGCTTTAGTTCCTGTCTTCCAGTTTGTGAAGCAGCCAAACACTCGTTTTCTCTGTGAGGCTTTATTAATGCTCCCGTTTGCCTTGATTTGTCCTGAGGCTTAAGAACACATTCACGTGTCTTTATTTAATTCATTTACTCGAATTTCTTCCATTTCTACTGTAATCTATTGTTAGTCTTTGCTTTTTAAGATATTAAACACCTTAGGTTCAGTTATTCACAGTGAACGTTGTGTACGGTTGACTTGGAAATCAGTGAGCATGTTTAGCAGGAAGAAGAAGAAGAAGAAGCTGTGGCTGTGCTGCGACAGAGCGGAGTTCAGGGAGGGGGTCACTGTGTGGAGGGCGGGGCTCACCATCTGCTTCTTAATTCAGTAATCTTGTTAAAACTGGAAACCTTTGAAAAAGCAGCGGGGCATTAGCATTGTGTCCGCAGGAGCAGAGGTCGTGTTAAAGACTTGCTAATTTAATCAACAAATCCTGGATACGACCATCTTCCTTCTTCCTTTCTGTCTGACTGAGTCGCTCAGTCATGGAAATGTCCCACTGCTCTTCTTTATTTTTTTTTTTTATTGGCGACACACTAGACACTTTCACGTCTTCCAGGCTCTAAAAAAAAAAATCCTTCAAATGAGACAAAACCTGGACGGAAAAATAACTGTCGATATGTCCACATGTGATCAGGGGTCAAAACTAAATGTTGCTTAATTTAAAGAGTCACAAACAAAAAACGCTGGAAAGATAGTTTCATGTTTCTTCTGGATAAACACGAGGGATGAAAACAGTTAAAAAATAACCATCAGCTAAAGGTGTTTTCCCATGGTTTGTTTTGTTTGACCAACAGATAAAATATTAAACTTAGCATTTAAAAAAGCAGCAAATCCACAAGTTTGAGAAGCTGGAAGAGAATGTTTTTTACTTCAATTATCAAAACTGTTTTTCTTTTGTTTCAGAATTTTCTGCTTTTCATTGTTTTATATTTCACGTTATATAAACAGAATATATTTGGTAACTGTTGTTCTGCTGGACTCTGCCCTTTTTCACTATGTTCTGACCTTATTGACTGAATTAATGAATCCAGAAAAACATTGATAAGGACAACTGTGATTAGTTGTAGCGAACGATTCACTAATAGATTAACTGACCAATTGAATGACGAGCTCCAGTTCCATCTGTTTGGACCAGACTTCTACATTGGGGGATAAAGCAACAACAGAGCAATCCAAACCATCCGAAAAGACAGCCTGATATTTGGTATTTTCTTCAGACGACAGCAGACGTCGCAGGTCTGCAGTGCTGTAGGTCTCTATTTGTCAGAGCTCCAGCAGCACTGCTACTCAGTTTACCCCCGAGACGCTCTGTTGGCAGGATGGGAAGTAAAGTAACTGCCAGTCTTTGAGGATCGCGCCCCCTGTGGCTCGTCAGTCCTTTTGTCAGGCGGCAGCCACCACGCTGTGATCCACAAATAGACCAAGTGCCTCAGTGCTGCACATGAAGGGAAGGGACAGATGGACCTGTGGTTCCCCTCGCCACAATGCCTGTTGATGTCGCCCCGGGACACGACCTGAACTTTCAGGATGTGGTGGTGGCGAGTGCGATAGCAGCAGCACCAGCAGCAGCAGCAGCAGAGTCAAGAAACAGACAGAATCAGGCAAGAGTCAAAACAAAACATCCTTTGGCTGAACGGTTCTCAAGACGCCTTTATCCCCGTATGACTGCTTCAAATGAAAACAGCAAGTTCTGAAACATCAGTCCATTGGTTGATTGACAGAGAACTGGGAACCAGCAAATGTTTGCGCAAATATTCATGGAAATTCATCCAATAGCTGTTGAGATATTTCTGTCTGGACCAAAGAGGTGGACCAACTGACAGACCAACATCACCATCACTCCATCCACATTGCTAACGTGGCTAAAGAATACCAACAGCAGCTATCTACTGTGAGGATTTACTACTTTTTTACTGTTTCACATCATTTTAAATCTCATATGAGCTCTGGACCTTTGGATGGATGAAACTCGCTCTCTGCAGATATCACATTGGGCTCCTGAGAATTACAACAGTTTTCATTATTTTATGACTTTGTTTTTTTATAGACAAATCACTTTTTCAATTGTGAAAAAATAATAATCAAAAACCCAAAACACAAAGTCCATTTCAGGGAGGATGTGATCCATGGCTTTTATTTTCCCTTTAACTACTGTGATTAGCCGGATTGTCATTTGTCTCATAAATGTAACATGCAACATGTCAGCGGTGTAGATAATGTAACGCGCCTCTTCTTGGCACCGCTGATCTGGAGAACTGACTTGTTCAGCTGCTAAATATGATCCCATGAGCTTTTCTTTTTCATGCAGATGGTGCACATTAATGTTACATTTTGATTTATACAGAATGCAAAAAACGTTTCTCAACAGTCTGGCAGCTGAAGCTTTTTAGAAGAAAAACAAAAACCATGGAAAGGCCAGTGTGTGTTGCACAGATTTCTGGGGTGTGAAAGTCGCACCAACCATCAGCCAAATGCTTGTTTGGGTTCTCAACCTGCCATGATGCCAGGTAAACATCTCATTTGGTTATTTTATTTTGCTCTAAAAATACAACTGACTGGTGAAGAGGTGGTTTCCCGTCCTGCACACACGTCAAACTGCTCTAAATCGTTCCTGTTCCGTCCTCACAAATTAATTTGTATCTCTTACAACTATTCACATGTAAAAATGACTCTTTTGTGCCCTGCGTTTATTCAGCTAATGAGTTTGTCCATCAAAAGGAGAAGGACCTCGTCTAATCTTTCTGTTTCCCCGCTCACCTGCCAGTCATCTTCCAGCTCCTCATCACACAGACGTGTTGCGTTAACCCAAACTGGACCACAATCCCCGAACTGTCACTCAACTGACACCAGTGAAAAGCCCTCTTAATATTCCCACAACAGTCCAAATATATGTAGTTGAACTCCACATCAGGTCTACAATGACTGACTGCACGTTCTTTAAAAAGGGACTTTGCAGTAATAATTAGATGCAATTAGACTTGAGCGATACCCGAAATCTAATATCGCGATACAGTCCAGCCCAAATGTCGTGACATACGATATTATCGAATATTGGCCCAAGTCTGGGTGCAACATTTGTTACGGCTATTGCTGTATTCTCTGTATTTATAAATTAGATAATAATTTGAATATTGCATCCAGTGCGTTTACACAGCTCGTCGGTGACGATATCAATATCTGAAAGAAAAACCAAACATTTCCTGGTTCTACGGCTCGTCTTTTCTTTAGTCAAAGTAAACTGACTTTCTCTGGGTGTTGAACTCTCGGTCGGACAAAATAAACAATTTGAAGACGTCCCGTTGGGGTTTAGGGAATTGTAACGAGCACTCCACTACTTTTTGATTAATGGATTTTGTGAGATGATATAATCAGATTAATTCATTGATAAATAAAAATAATCATTAGTTGCAGCCCTACAAACATTTTGATAATGATTCGTTAAATTTGATTAAACATTTGTGACCAACATATTGCACTGAGCAGAGCTGCAAGGATTATTTGATTAATCAATTAGTCGAGTGACAGCAAATAAATCAGCAACTGTTGTGATCACATTTTTTAAGCGAAACCGCCAAAAATTCTGATGGTGGTCAGATAAAATAATCACTTTGCTCTTTGAGAAGTTACAGCCGAGTTTTATGACTCTTTTCTGATATTTCCTACGATTCGTTGACAACAAATCATCATCATATCATCATATTTATCTGTCAGGCTCTAGTTTACAAAGTAAAACATCACATGATTAATCACATAGGAGCATTATTCCTGCTTTAACACGGCCAGCACCCAGAAATCAACCAATACTCTAGAGTTGAAAGGATTAGTTGAGTTATTAATTAGTTGACTGAGAGAAAATTCATTTCGCAACAATTGTTTTTCACAATTTTCTGACATTTTAGACGTTGAACAATTGATTACAAGAGTTTTTTTAGATTCATTGGTGGTGAAAATGATTGTTGGTTGAAGCCTTATCGTTGTCCTAAGAGCAATAATACGACTTTGCCCTTTGGTTCTGACAAAACACAATTATACAACAAATAAGTCTTTAAATTAGATTTTGTCCTTCTACAAGAGCAGGGCCACAAGGTGGGGGGATAAAGTACCTCATTGATATTCAGTGCTGCAAATTCCTCACAAATGAACAATTAATCAAATTATGCAGACCCAAATAATATAGAGTAAATCTGGCTTTTGAGGACCCTGGAGGTCTGGAAGACCCGGGGATGTTGCCAGGTTGGTGAACCTGCTTTATATGAATATTAACGTACAACAGTTTAATTTCATGTCTGTCCCTTCGCGTTTAAACAGGTAAATTTAATCTAAATTTGTCCTGCAGCTAAAATTTGTTATTTTATTTATTAGTTGTATTTTACTGATTTTCACACTTTCACAGCCACAAGGTTCAACATAAACTTCAGCCACCCTTTAACAAAAGATGCTGCAGTTGTCTGTCTAATCTCTGCCATTAATATGCACTTTGTTCACATGCTTAATTAATTATATAGTCTCTAATGAATGTTGTGGTATTTTACCTGCTCCCTAACATTATTTCAAACCAAGTGTTGAATTTTAAGTCACAAATCTCGACACTGAACTGTCGGTTTTGTCGTTAAAACGTGGTTCAAATCTTTAACTAAGTAAACACCGTTTCAGAAGAGTAGAGAGTTAAACTAAGTGTTTAATGACAGACCTCTGCAGGCTGCAACCTGAACGCTGTTATTAGAGAGTCGCTGCTGTAAATATAAACCGCAGTAACTTACCGCTGAGGAATAAGCTTCTGTGTCCGAAACGTGTCTCTTATCTGTTGTTGAAGTGAAGTCGAGCGTCTCCGGACAAACTAATAAATCCGACAAACTCTCACGCCGACATTAACGCCTTCAGCAGCTCAGCTCAACGGCAGCCGGACGACTTCTGCTCACTCCTCGGTGCGGACTGTTGGAGACGTTTCGCTCCCAGATGAGCCGCTGTCAAGTTAAACACAGGTTTACTCACTACAGGTGACACGATGTCCTCGTTTCAGAATAAAAGCACGGCCGGAAGTGTGTGACTCGTCAGATTCTCCCGAGTATCCACTACGAGCTGCACATCTTTCTACACATCAAAGTTTGTTTACAGAACGTGAGCATGTAAGAAAATTAATTTAGAGAGAAATAAAAAGTAATAAAACCTCACTGAAATCACATTCGTAACTTTGCTGATATTAATAACAGAGCGCAGTTGAATGTGTTCTAAAACCCGGAAGTTGGTTAGCATTTTAGCACTTCCGGTTCCCTCTTCTGTGGGATTTTGAATGGGTTTTTGGTGCCTGAATTAAGGTTTGTTTGAAGTGTTTACTAAAACATTGGTACCAGTGTTGTAGTCCTCAAGTCACAGACTCGGACTCATGTCTTGAGCACTGATGACTTGGACTTGGACTCGAGCACTGATGATTTGGACTTGGACTTGAGCACTGATGATTTGGACTTGGACTTGAGCACTGATGATTTGGACTTGGACTCGAGCACTGATGATTTGGACTTGGACTCGAGCACTGACTGCATTCAGACTCAGAAGTTGGAGAGGAGGACTGTCAGACTGTCCAACTCGGACTCAGGTAATGGGGACGCAACTCGGACTTGTGCTTGGACCTGATCACCTGGATTTTTCTTGGACTTGAGGCTTGACTCGGGTTCACGGTTTAGGACTCGACTACAACACTGGTGGTTGGTACACATACTGCTTTGTTTACTTGCTGCTCAGACCGTCAGTTTACATCAGCGTAAGTGGCGTGTTGTGTTTAGTGGAGCTGAAACAAAGTGTAAACCACACTTCGCAGGTTCAAAGTGGGACTGTGTTGGTGGAGTTTTGGAGCGGAACAATTAATACATAAAGTCAGGTGACCTAATGTAACTCCTAACAAAGCTTTGCCAAACTCTAACCTGAGCAGAGGTTCTCAACCAGAATAACTGAAAACACCTGTGTGGGTGAGCAGGGCAGCTGTTATGAATTTTTTATGTGCAATAGCCGCTCAGTATTTTCATGTTTTATGAGCCTTTGTAGTTCATAAACCCAGTAATACTGTTGAAGTGTCATATCAGAAACATTAAAACTGGCAAATTAACCGCTAAAGAATCGATGCACAGTTTGCCCTTCACATCTCTGATCTCAAATTTGTTCTCTACTCAGAAAACTATGCTAATATGCTGCAGCTAAATGTGGGAAGCCATCACTCGCACGCCGCGTGAAACAACTAAAGAATATAAAATGAGGACAGAGATAAAAAGGATCGAGTCTTCCCTCCACTCGTGCAGCTCTGTGTTTTCACTGACACTGGGTTCATTCTAATTGACTGCTGCAGATGCAGTTGATGGGCCAGCGTAGCCACGATGCCTCTGGGCAAGGTGACCTACTCCTGCTTGATCAGTAGATATTTTCATGGAGCCGCTCCACACAGTTTAGTTCAGTTTGTTTGGATCGCTTTTAACTTGTAATGTGGCGCCAGCAGTTTATGTTCAGTATGTTGGAGACTTACATTTGCAAGTCATAAAATACTTGCTTTTAATTTACAGAAATACTCATTAAAGTCTGTGATGAGCTGTGGAGCTACAGCTATGAAATGCCTGATTTCTTTCTTTCTTTGCTTTGTGAATATAAAAGGTTCTTTTAAAAAAGGCCTCATATTTTAACAGCCCAGCTTTTTGTGTGAAGGGGATTAGGAATACAACCCACACAGCTCTGTGTAATGGCAGAGAAGCAGCGTCATCCTCAGGCTGCTAAACTGTGAACAGTGCACCTCTGTTCCCTCCACTGACAGAGGAGCACCATCTGGCAGAATATGTCGAAGACACCGGGGAGCTCGAGTCTGTTCAGCACAATCAGGAACAGCGATGAAGACGAGTGAAACCTCCGCTCACCACCTTCTCCATGGGTGGTCCGACTGACATCCGCATTTTCAGTTGTGTGGAATGTGCACCCTCGCTCTGCTGCGTGTCCACAAACACAGATTAACAGTTTTGTTTCCTGCTCTCAGAGAAGAGGGGACCTGCAGCGGTTTGAAGGCTGAGACTGGGAGGGTGATTTTTAAATAATGCAGCAGACATGCCACTCTCACAGTGGGCGAGAGAGCCAGTCACAGCAGGGAAACCATAACTCATCACTGGGACTTATCTCAGATTGTGTTTTGTCCAGGAGCACAAAGGCTGCAGCCGCTTCTTCTCATAGGCGTTTTGTTCTAAAATCATTACAAAAGAAACAGTGACAAAACTTTACTGAGCATCACATACATTCAGAAATGACTCTTCAGCATGGATGGATTACCAAAGGCCTGTGAGGCACCAGCCCAGAAACTCTGTATGAAGTTAGGAGACAAAAAAAAAAGAGTTTAGAGATGCAAAAATACCACAAAGTTATACAACATGACCAAAGACGCAAAACAACAGCAGGGAGACAAATCAAACACAAAGAAACAGAAAATGACCAGAGAGACTCCAGACTATAGGACATGAAATGGACGCTAGACTCTTCCAGTCTGGGGTCCAGTGTAAGTGGGGTGGGCCCAGTCTGAACCCAGGGGCCCATTTTCCCATAAACCATCTGTGCTTTTCAGATGATCATGTTCTGCTATTAGGTCAAATGCAAATGAAAAGCTCATGTCACCGTTTACTGACACATTCACCATATTAACTTTATACAGTGATAATGTGTCAATGTTGAGTTCACGTCTTGTTCTGATAAACCCAAACTGGATAAAAATAAGAAATATATATTAAATACAAAGAGCACATTTGGAGTCATAATCAACTTCTCTCCTTTATTATTATTTATTATTATTATTATTTATATTTACAGACTTGTACTTTTTCAACTTTTTTTAATGAGAAAATGAACATTCCTATGAAAATACATATTATTGTTTAATTTTGCGTCTACTATTGTGGTGGATAATAAACTGGAACACCTCGTCTTTCAAACTAAGATAAAACAGAAACTGCAATCAAAGTCCAAAATGATGAAGTGTTGAATATTTATTGTTGCAGAAAGAGTCTTTATGTGAAAATTGTGTCATGGCCATAAAACAGTATGGTTAATACATAGAGGCACTCTCAGACACAGCAGCTATTTGTGTTTAGAGAGCAGCCATGTGAGACCACGCAGATAAATACATTCAACCGTGCCTCAGAAATGAAACAAAAGACACCCTGCATACAAATGACTCCTTTTTCCTTCTGATTTCACCACCCAGAGCATCATCTGCCATCCAGAGTGACAGCTTGTCTGCCTCAAATCACCCGTCCACCACCAGTGAAATTGAGCATCTTGCTGTGTCCTGTCAGCTGAAGAAAGACATTTAGGAGATACAAAAAAACCCACCTCCGTGTCTTTTTGTTTGGAGCGACGTGGAGCAGTGAGTTGTGAGTTAAGCCGGTGTGTGCTCTGTCTCTGTCCATTACCACAGCGTGCTCCCCTGTCACATGTGATGGGCACAGCGATCCCCGCCGCAGGTTCCTGATGTATGAACCCTGACAGGCCTCCGGAGGACTTGCAAGCATGAAGGACTTTGGGAAAAGACGGGTCGCCTGCTGGGGCTCGGCACAAGCAGGGGGTAGATTTGTGTCTGAGTGAGCTGTTGTGATTGAATGAGTGCTGGAAGCCTCGCACTGATGTTGATGTGTGGAGAAAACAAAGTGTTCAATGGCATTTGAACACTTGAGTAAGAAAGAAGTGTTTTTAACATGCTCAAAAAGATAATATTAAAGATCCCCTCTGATGAAGATCAAGTGTTTACCCTTGTTAACATGTCCAAATCATGTTTTTTTATATAATACAAGACATATGAGTGAAATAATCAGTCAACACCATGAGTGAGTATTTCCACCTTGGAGCTGTCACAATATATATCGCTACAACATTTTTCACGGTCACTGTTTTGGCCAATGGGATAAACAGGTTAAAACACACAGACATTAGTCACCACTTGTGACAAATTCCCTCCAGATGTGAGGAATTAAATTAAATATGTTTTTGGGCAAAAACACAGAATCTCAAACCTTCGCTCTCAAATACAAAATAAATTCTCTTGTAGCGGACATTGATACTGGAGGAGGAGGAGGAGGAGGAGGAGGAGGAGGAGGAGGTGGAAGAGGGATAGGTGAAGGAGGAAGACTCCCGGGTCTCCGCACATACAGAATAACAAACACTCTCCCTGCTGTTGGGACAGACACCTGGGAGACCTTGTGGACATTTACAGCTATGTCAATAACTCCAGTGAGGTCTTCCATGCTACATTGCCTTCCTGTACATGAGGAGAAACCAGGAGCTGCGAGTGTCGAGCTTAAAGCCCAGAGGACTGAAAAAATGACTCATGCAGCATTTCAAGAGCCGGTCTATCAAAACACAACCTACACGAACAACAGCAGCCTCACAGTTTCTCATTCATTTCTGGCACAAACAACTTGCTAAGATTGAAACAAGGAAGATATTTCTACTGAAGGTCACGATTTAAAGAGAAAATACTCTTTTTATTGTAACAATCTTGATATGGAATTATATAGATTTAGCTATTCCTTATGTTGGTCAAGATTTTACATTAACCCTCTGTGGGGGAAATATCTTTCAGGAGATTCAGACAGGTGTGATCGGTAAATCTGAGCGGTTCAGAAGAGGCTGTTTGATTCTTGAGGGTTTGGTGTTGGTTGTTCAGTCCACCATTTTGGCGCAGACTGACACATCTCAACAACCACTGGATGCATTGTCATGAAACTTGACAGATGTTCACGGTGCTCAGATGATGAATCCAAATGACTTTGGTGATCTTCCGACTTTTCCTCTAGAGCCACAGTGAAGTTCACATTTGCGATTTTTAGGGAAATCTCTCCACAACTATTGGATGGATTGATATGAAATGTGATACAAACATTTATCCATCCATCCACCAAGTAGTCCAGTTATCCCCCTCCTCAGCAATGTTTTTGGAGGATCCTGAGGCCTTGTTCTGGGTTTACCCCGAGGCCAATGGAAGCAGGCCTCCTAACCACACAGATACACAAACCACCTCAACTGGCTCCTTTCGACGTGAAGGGGTTGCGGCTCTACTCCAGATGTCAGAGGTCCTTACCCTATCTGAAAGGTTGAGCCCAGCCACCCTCATTTCAGCCACTTCACAATCCACCGTCACCACCTAAAGCTCATGTTCCTTCATGTTCCCCTCAGGAAGAACCGTATAACTTTGAAAACCCCTGGTAACTTTTCCCCCTAGCGCCAAAACTACTGACATTCCCATCAGCCTCAGCTGTACAACAAAGCACTGCTGCAGAGCGGGCGGCGTGGCTGTAAACCTGTTTATATTCAGATGAAATTCATCAGCAGTTGTATGCTTTGACGGGGTGCAGGGTGTAGGGTTTCAGTGATCACCATCTACACATATTGCATAATAAACAGAACTGTACTCAGTGCTGTACCGGGAAACAAGCGAGAGTAAGGCAGTTTTCAGCAGGACTTCAGTTCAGGTGCCGTGTCTCAAACAGTATCAGGAAGAAAAGAACGCAGTGGGTTTGAGCTCCGAATATTTTCAACCATTAGAAAAGTCTTCACACCGTTTTAACCTCTTCAACTTCCTCAGCAGCCGTTATCAATGAGACGACGACCCCACACAGACTCCATCAGTATCACTAATGACTTCCTCTCTCTGCGCTCAACGCTCCTCATTGTGAGGTGAAATTACATTACGCTCAACATGGCTGATGATGATCTCACTGGTCTGGATTGTGGAGTGAGTGTGTGTGTGTAAATGCAAGTGAGCAGACGTTCTCACACACACACACACACACACACACACACACACACACACACACACACACACACACACACACACAAAGACAAAATGTCTTGCCTGTTTCCTGTCAGCTGTTGTTTCTCACATGTCTGTGATGAAAGATGTCTGATGTGACTGTGTGTGTTTTTGGACCATGAGCTGAACACACTCATGTACAGTAACTTTATTTAGTCATTTCCTCTGCAGCAGGTTTTCACACGTTACAGAGAAAAAACCACATTAGGATCAGCCGACCAATAATCAATCAACACGCTACTGACAACACACTGACCATGACAACTCTGGGTCATACACACAGATTCACTTTATGGCTCTACTGGCACTCACTGGCATTTATTCATATTCTGACTGCAGCCATATATGGATTACTGAACAAGCCTACAGAGCACAGGCCCAGGGGCCAAGAGGCCAGGGGGCCGCCACTCACAGCCTCTGTAAGAGAAGTGGCTGTTAATAGTTCTTGTTTGAAAGTCACAGAGCTCAGAGAAAAGACACAAAATGACCACAAAGATACACAAAAAGGGTCTAAAAATAGATACACAACAAACAAAAGACGTGAAAAGTCACCACAAAGAGAATCAAATCTATCAAACAGACTCACAAAAGGCTTTAAAAGAGATGCAAAACAAACAGAAACAGACACAAAATGACCACAAAGAGATGATAAATGACCATAATTGCGTCTCTTTGTGTTGTTTGCAGTCGTTTTCTGTCTTTTTCAGTCTGGAGGTTCTATAGTAAGGGTTGGGGGGGGGGGCTGGTGAAAACCGTTGGACTGTTGTGCGTTTGTGTGGAGGACACTACATGAACACTTTGCTCCGCTTTGAGGCAGCAGTCGAATGTGTGTGTTGGACAGGTGAGGGAGAGTCCGTCTGCCTCTGAGGCTGGAGATGTGTGTGTGTGATGAAGGTAGCTCAGCATGTCACTGTTATGTGTGTGTCGTCTTATGAAGAAGCTGCATAGATTATGTTTTTATTTACACAATGAAACGAATCTGAGAATTTAATTCATTATGAATGTTCATATAAAAGTTTTATATGTTAATATCTGACCCGTTTTTCTCCGTTACATTGTGCAAAAAAGCATTATATTAATACATTATAATATATAGTATACAATATTATAATGTTATATATATTTTTTGTGAATTTCATATAATACAACTATAAAACTATAAAAAAGTTTGAAAAACAAAATCTCCAAATATTCAAATAGACAGCAGTTTTTACTCATTAATGCTCCAACAGACACAAGTGTAGTTCAGTTCTCTATCAGTTTGTCTCTTCTCTCTATTACTTGTGTCTTTGGACACTTTCAGAATAAAAGCAGGTTCTTAAATAGAGTCACGTCGCCCTCCAGTGGTTTGAGCAGGAACTACAGACTGTGTGCAGGCTGCCTGCAGCTTTATACTGTTGCTCTGCTCTGTATTCATTGTGTATTTGATAATTCATTTGACAACATCGCCTCAGGTTCTGTTGGAGCTTTTGATCATAACACATGGTCTTCATCGGAAGATTTCATCATGGAAATTAAATGTACTTTAAACCCATCTTGCTCATGTTAGCTTAAAAAATGATTACTGGAATTAATACTGGATATGAAGTTATTATGTTATTATCACATTATTTTTTGTGAGAAACTCTCTACGTCTCTAAAAAACAAGCTGCTGTGTGCTAATGCTAACAGTGATAGCTTAATATAGCACAGTGTGCAGCACAGTAAACAGTAGCAGAGTCTGAATGAAACAGTTCATGTACAGTACTTCAAAATAATAAAAAATACCAAAAGTAAAAATATTTCTGGACACACTGCTGTGAGACTCAGCAGCTGCAGAGTCAACAGTTTCAGCTCCATCAGGCAAGTTACAGCTGCTGGCGTTCTGCCACTTGCAGGCAATTAATGTTTCAACTGTAGTTGTTTTATTTGTTTGTGTTATAGCTAATGTGTGTTTGTGTGCATGTTTTTAATTTTTATTCTTTTAATCCAACTAAACTCAAAGACATTTTTAAAACTGCAGGTCCTGGGCTTCCACTTGGGGGCATACAAGAATTTGCCTTTTTCGTACATGCAGCAAATACAGAGCAACATTAATTAGCTGAGCAGGTGGAGGACAGTTAAGTTGCTGCTAGAAAACAATGCTAATGATAGCTGAGTAAGTGAATAAATATAGTGAAGTTGTGGCTGTAAAACCAAAACAATGAGCTGAAAATGATGAATGAAAAGCTCTATAGCGCTGTGGGTTACTGCAGAGCTGGGTGATAATTCTCTGTGGTTTCGCTTTACATTTATTTGACCCATTGTGAAAGGAGCTATTTGTTTTGCTATTTCTAGATAGCCAACGTTAGCATTAACAGTTTTTTACTAACATGTCTAGAAGAAACGTTGAGAGTTCAGCATCAATCTTCATTTCTTTAGTCACCAACAGCTGTCTCCAGCGGTGGAAGGCAACACCAATGTTAGCTCTTGTCTCCATCACATCTTTTCTTCCACTGAAGTTAGCATGCTAGCCAGCTAGCCTCCGCACATCGTGTCACTTTCTGATAGCGACTCATTGTAGGCTTCAATCTGCACTGAAGATGTCGCGGTGCTCAGAGGGCGTATTATAACCTCTTGTCTTGTAAACGCGATGATGCGACAGCCACCACCACCTGCTCAGGAAACATGTTCGGCAGCAGGAAAAAAACGCACAAATACCCCCTTTAATATAAAAAGATTAAGTGGTGCAGCTTGTGCAGGTTGAACACAGGAAGTGACAGCTTGTTTCAGAGGATGGATTTAAACCAAACAACAAACTTCTGTAATCAGTTTATTGGCAAAATGAAATAGAATGAATGAATGTTGTGAGTACACACATACTAATCCAGCTAGCTACAGTACCACAAGTCCATCTAGTTATAAACAGACGTACCCTCTCTCTCTCTTTTTTATAAGGTTAATGGAATGTTTTTCATACAGACTGTACATAAACAGAAAACAGGAGAGTGGATTTGTACATTATAAAAACAACATCTGGGCTGAATGTTAAAATTGTATATAAATGAATTTCAAATGATTTTTCTGTATAAACAAATTTCCTCCAAAATATTTCCCCTGCTCCAAAATAATCTGTTGTGTAAATTTCAATTTATCACATCCTTCAAAAGTGGTTAAAAATAAACAGTTCACTCTTCAGGTTATGGTCGGTAGAATATGGGCTATGAACTTAAAGCTTTAAAAGAAAAAAGAAAAAAGAAAAGTCTTATGTTTGCTTGTCAGAAGACAGTTGTAAACTGAGAGTGACACTTTCAGAAAACAAGTATCATAAATGTTCCTCTTTAGTATCTCATTATTTCTATTATTTCCAGAACAAAATCCTGACAATTCAAAAAATTAAGAAAACATGAAAAAGAAAACAACCAACTTTTAAAAAAATTCAGGGAGAAACCAGCTGCTAAAGAACTGGCAGCATTTTTGTTTTTTGGATTCAAAGTCACACAAATAATGACTAAAATTATATACAAAGTACTAAAAACATTTCACAAAAACTCAAAACGCTGGTGTATTAAAATAAAAAAAAACAAAAAGAAACAACACACCACGAGGTGGATTTTCCAGTTGTCCAAATCAGATGTCATGCAGAATCTAAAAAAAAAAAACAACTTAGCTTTGTTTCCGTCTTTACAGACAACAAACGTGATTTCTCTTCAGATTTTTTAGGGAATCAAAAACCAGGAAGCGATAATTTACAGAGAAACAGACAATATGGAAACTAATCTGAGCCTAAGAACGTGTACGGGCAGGGCAGGAACATGTACCTCACGCTTCACTTTCTCCTCATCCATCACTTCTTACTTTAAGTTCCTCTGATCCTCTCACATCTCAGCATCATTCTCTGATCCAAAGTTCACAACTAGAAAAGTCTCTAAAGTGCTCCAAAGAAACTGGACTGACAAAACAAAGATGGAAGTGCCTCAAAAGAAGAAAAATCCAACAAAATATAAAGCAAAAACACATTATTTTTACATTTGGACACAACATTTCACCAGATATAGGCTGGAAAAATCATTATTTTTTACTCCCTCTTTCTTTCTGTGCATCTGCAGTTCAACCTTGTAACTGCCTCCATCGAGCTTTAGTACTTTGGCACTTTGGTGTAATCCTCTGTGTGGATGTTCCTGCACAGGCAGATGGACAGGATCATCCCCAGCAGCTGTAAAACAAAAGAGCAAGATGCAAAATGATCACAGAGACACTAAACAACTGCAAACGACGCTGTCAGGGGCCCGTTCTCTGATCATCTGTCCACGCCTGGACCCAGAAATTGATGGACAGATTAATAAATTAGAAAATAAAAATACATTTCTGCTTAAACCGACACTTTGTGAGTCGATGAGCTTCCTACGAAAAGTTTTAAAAAAATATTCAGGATGTAAAAATGAAATTTAAGACTTTTCAAGTCCTGCAGATACCATGTCTGGAAGATTGTTGCAGCTCCGTGGTGCACAATAACTAATAACACTGTTTCTCCATGTGTAGTTAGCACTGTGGGAACAGTTAGCAGACCTCTACCTGACGACCTGAGAGGCTCAGAGGCTTCAAATGTATAAGACAGTCAGATGTATTTTGATCCTCAGGCACTCATAGATTTATAGACAAGCAGCAGTGAGTTTAAACTGTCCTCCCTGACACAGTGGAGGCCGGTGCAGAGACCGGAGGACTGCTGTGATGCAGCTCGAACGAGTCGTCTGCATCTTTTTTTTCTGGCGACGGGGGAGAAGACCGTCACAGTAATCTGACCCGCTGGAAATGAAAGCAGGGATCAGTTTCTCTGAGTCCTGCCTGCACATGAATCCTCTGATCCTTGATATGTTTTTAAGATGGTAGAAGGCAGATCTGACATCGCTGTTAAAGTTTAACTGAGTCCAACATGAAACCACGATTTCACAGCTGAAATAAACACTCTTTAGAGTGGATTTTACAACTCTTATCCTCTGGCATCTGTGCAAACTGTTCTGACAATGTTTGGTTTAAAACTCAAAAACATAAATCAACAAAGCACTTTGAGCACTCTTTAACTTTATTTTCTCCACCTCCTGATCTGTGGTTCTCTGCAGACTTTAAGCGATCAAATCAAATTCCTGAATCTTTCATGAAATTCCTCTTTAAATTTCTCCCCCAAGTTTTCACTGTCCCTTGGAAATGTATCCCATTACAGACGCTAAATGTGCTCTAACTATGACTTTAAAGGTCCCATATTGTATAAAAGGTAGATGTCCATGTCTCTTGATTATAAAGCAGGTCAAAGTTCTATATTAATACTGTGGAAGTATCAAAGTGCTCAGTCCACAGAGAAATGAAAACTGAAACTGAGCCTTAAAATGAGCCATCAGGACTTGACTGTAACTTTGTGATGTCACAACAAAGCAGTGACTGCCCTCAGCCATGCCCCAAGCTCCGCCCACTGATTGGCTCACTGACCTGCTGCTAGAGCTCCAGAGAGAAGCCTGAGAGGAGATGTAAAACTACACTGAGATGGTTTTTGGTTCTTAAAACCACAAATATATCTTCTCATGGGTCAACACTTCAAATAAAACATTGGGGAAGTGTAAAATACGGGACCTTTTAATGTAATTTACCACAGTTACGACAGAGGCGCCACGTTAATGAATGATAAAGCTGCTGTACCTTAATGAGAGCCACTCCGAGGCTGATTCCCAGCACCATCCCGATGTTGGTGAGGAGCCAGCTCTCCACACTGGCAGCACAGCCCTGATTAAAACACAAGTAGAGCAAATGAAGGAAGAACATACAGGTGGGGGAGAGTAAACAGGGGAGAGCAACAGGAAACGCTGTTTACCACATCGTAGACGGGCCAGTCGGGCGTCTGAGCCTCACAGAAGCCGCTGTCAGAGAAGTTTCCGGTGGCGAGCGAGATGTTCTGGCAGGAGCAGGGAAACAGCAGCTGAGAGCTGTTGACGATGACCATGTTACCGCTCCAGTCCATACGACCGCTCCAGCCACAGCACTCCATCTGCAGACAGCGATCATCAGCAGTGTGGTGAATGAAAAATAAACAGACCAGAATAAGATCACAAGAGCCGTCACCGGCAGCCAAGGAACATTTGCTTTTCAAGGATGTTCGATCCGACTGGAGCAGCTCTCCAGACGGAAACAAACGCGCCTCGGCAGAAGTCACGGGTTCAGTCAGAGTGTTGACTTAGGAACCCAGACAACTACAGTTTACAGCTGTATGTAAATGTTTGGGTCAAATTACACATTTTGTTGATTTTTGTAGTTAACAGAAGGAAATCATTTTAATTGTTCATATCAAAAATCAAGAATCATGTAAACTGACCCAAACTTTTGCATTCAACTGTAACTCTAACCAGATGAGTAACTTGCAGTGTGGTCTGCAAAAATGATGTCATTTTTGTCTGGTATCAAATCCTAAAAGTCTTGTTCTCTTGTACTTTTATGGTTCAGTCCTTTTCCAGTACAAAACAAATTGTTTCAAAAACTGCCTACAAGTAAATGTCTTTATCTTGAATTAAAGTCAAGCAGCGAAATATTCAAACATGTTCATTTGTTTCGGAAACAGTTTTAAGTGAAATGGAAAAGTGGAAATTATCTTTTAGCAGCCAATTACAGACAAAAACCACTTTGCAAAACAGAGATTTTACTGACAAGAAGATTTCAGTGGGAGATGTGATGTCAGTGTCTGTATCTGCAGTTTGCATTTTAACAGATAAATCTGAGTCTGCGCCCGGCTCTGATCTCAGATCAGTGATTCTGACTCACATTCCTCTGGATGAAGTCCCAGGCCTGCTCTGTGGTGGAGTTGTTCCCAGGGTAGTTGTGCAGCACCTTGGTGACGATCTTGGACATCTCGTCATTTAACTGAAAGAAAACAAGTTCAGGTGTTGGTAAAACAAAATATGTGACTGCTTGAGATAAAAATGATTAAACACAAGCAAAAAAATGTTTTACATTTGTTATATGCTGTTAATAGTTTGTTTCCGCATGTCTATGCTCCATGTCGGATTGAATGCGTGTTTTTTTTATTTTGCTTTTCTTCTTACTTTTTCTTTTCTTTGTGAAGATATTGGTGCGGTGTATGTAAGATGTTTCATGACAGAATTAAACCAAATCATTAATCACAGAGCTGCAGCTCAGGAACGAACAAAGGAAACAGGAGAAAAACAAAAAGAAATGACACTGTCTGGAGGAAAACAGGTGAAACTGCTGGAGTTGGAAAACGGTCTGATCTGTGAAACAAATGTGGTGCCGCTGTGTATCGTTAGCAGCAAATGTCTGTCGCATTCATTAGTATCTGGTGGTGAATAAACAGAAATAATAAATAAACAAAAACTGCAAAAAACACTTATGCACAATGGAAATCAATTAAAATTTTGTTAGATAGATAGATGATACGACTTATCAGCAGGAGAGTTAGCCTAGCTTAGCATAAAGAATGGAAGCAGAGGGAAACAGCTAGCCTGGCTCTGTCCGAATTGAACAAAATGTGCCTCTAAAAACTCACCAATTAACACGTTATATCTTGTTTGTTTAATCTGCACAAAAAACAATATGTAAAAATGACATATTTGGACAGAGCAAGGCTAACTTGTGTCCCCTTGCTGCCAGTGTTTGTGCCAAGCTAAGCTAAGCTAAGCTAAGCTAACCAGCTGCAGGCTGTAGCTTCACATTTACTGCACAGACTTTAATGTGGTAGAAATCTCCTTTAACTTTTAACAAAAACCTCAAACTCAAAAATCTGCTGGAAAACCTGAGCTTTTAGATGTGTCACACACACACACACACACACACACACACACACACACGAGTGGTTGAATTGATACAAATCACTGGAGACCAGATGCAGGAAGTCTGTGTGTAATTGTTGTTAAACCTTTCAAGCTTCAGAGCTGAATGTTGAGACATTCAAGGTCTCCAGTGAACACAGCTCTTCATATTTGAAAACCAGATAGATGTTTTTTCCCCTCAGAGAAGGAGGGAGGTTTTCCTTGAACCTGTATTTGGCAGAGAGCAGAGAGGCTGAGACGTGGTCCAACAGCTTCCACCAAATGTTCAGATACAATAAACAGAGACCTGTCTGCAACTCCTGCATTCTGCAGAACTGAGGGGGTTTTTGTTTTTTTGTTTTTAAATCGCATTTCATTCTGTTCAGCTGTTTCATACAGCTGGAGCAGCGAGGACATGTGAACTCAGACTCCTGTTTGTCTGAGCCAGGATCAATGTGAGATCTTTGTGCACTCTGACCTGTTTTTCATTTTTATTTTTATTGAGCAATTCAGAAAAATGCACCAAATACTTTTATGTTTGGAGACGAATAGGGTGTGTGTCTGTGTGTGTCTGTGTATGTGTGTCTGTGTGTGTGTGTGTGTCTGTGTGTGTGACCACATGGTTGTTAATCTGAGTTAAATAAACTGTGTCAGTGTCCAGCTGGCGTGCGTCTCCTAGTTCACGTCCCCCATAAACCAGTTTACGGTGTAATACTGAAACGACAGCGCTGGTTTTTCTTATCATAATGATAAACAGTCCAGACGTGGAGAACACATGAAGAGCTGCATTATATTCATACTCTGTTGAAAGCTGAGGTACAAGCACTACTACTGCTGATGAGGATATAGTTCCTTTATGTCTGGAGATTATGATTTATAGACCGAGGGTTCTCTCTTTCACGCTGATGGTTTAAAATAAATAAATAAATAAATAAATAAAATAAAAAAGATTTCTTGTTGGTTTTTATTTCCTGGTTCTTTGTCTCCTCCAGCTCGCTCAGCCTCCATGTTTGTTTGAGTTTACTGGCAGCTTCAGAGCCGGGTCAGTTGTATTGGAGCTTTTAGAAAAATCAATTGTAATTAAAAAAAAAAAAACTTGATGCTGATGCGAAAACTATTTACAAGTCAGAAACTGGTAATTACAACAACTTTCACATGGCGTGAAGGAGGCATGAGGTCTTATGTGCAGGAAACACAGATGTTTCACATTGGGGTTAATTACTGGAAAGAACATACCAACATCAACAGGAAGTGTTCTGCCTTTCTGTGTGAGACGCTCGCAGAAGCTCCTCTCTGCATTAAAGTACTGGACACAGTTTAAACTACATTATCTGAACAGTTTAACCCGTCAGACGGTTTTAATGAGACTCACGCACAGAACAAATCAGTGTATCTTCATCTTATTAAACAAATCAATACTCTTTGTCCTGTAAAGATGCACCATTTATATGTCAAATATATTTTATATTTTAAGCTGTATTTTAATATGTGGTGTGTACTAATGGGACTTCCTGGTAAAACGAAGGAAATAATAAAGTAATTTTCATCTGTGTGTGTGTGTATTTCTTAATTATGTGTGTATTTATCTATTTATTATCATGTTAGTTTCACCAAACACCTCAGACATTACACTGATTACAGTTCTGTAATGAGCTATAATATCAGACACCTTCAGAATTCAAATAAAAGGTTTTTTTCTTCCTAGATGAACATAAACGCTACATGAAAATGATCAATAAATCTCGAATGTAACTATCGGCGTCAAATACTCCTTTGTTTTCAAACTGTCGTGCTCATTCAGAAAATCTAAAATGTGTCATACATCCATGTCTGAAGGCAGCGGGAGACTGTAGTGAGATAAATAGAAACACAGTTTTTAGTCTAGGACTGAAACAAACCGAGAAAATAAAGTAAAATAGATGCAAACAATTTGGTTTAAGGTTTAGAAAGCCACGATGCTTGACCCAGAATGCATAAAATATACATTTAAAGATAATAAAAACACTGAAAAAAGAAGCTTTTTGTGAGTAATTCACACTTTCTGTGGGAAAAGCCTCAGACCAAACACCAGGGGGCGCTGTGACACCGAACGCCGTCAGTCTGGTGTCACATGGAGCACATCACCTCCGCAGACACTGTGTTCTCAGTTACAGTGGTTTACTTGTTGTGAAGGGTAGAATTAGGTTCTATTCATAGCGTTTGTTGTTCTTGTGTCACAGCCAGAGAACATTGTTGTGTTATTGATCACATGTTACGACCCGTCAACCAATCAGAAGATGACGGTGCATCATTGACAGGTGTGTTGCCAACCTCCGCATTCCAGTTGTTAAAGTCACTTCATGGAGCGTCTGACTGAGACTAACAAGAGGGGAAACTCCCATGATGCTCATGTGTGCACGTTGTCACAGAGATGTGATGGGGGGGGGGGGACTGATGAAGAGGAAGTGATGTCACTCACCACATCCTTTTGGAAGTAGATGAGGGCTCCAGCTGCTATCTGAGCGATGAGGATCAGCAGGAGGCAGGTGAAGTACTGAGGAGGAACAAACAGGTGATAAACATGAAACAAACATCTGGAGACGATTAAAACACGTCGGATCAGTGACGGCGCTGCTGTGATCGGCCTGTCGCACCAGACTGCGGAGGATTAAGGAGCTCCACTGTTTCCATAATCTAGTAAAAACAAATCTGTGATCCACACTGTTGCCCTGGGTGACGCATTCCTTCATCACCATGAACATGTAACTGGCTCATGTGCACATTCAGTGTAGCCCAAACAAGCCCCCTACAATTTACAGATGTCCCCCTTTGCCTGGTTTGCCTCTCCTGACGTTGCGCCTCTGTTTATATAATTACACAAAATCTATTAAATTACAGTTAATACTCGACTGGAAAAGCCCCCGAACCTTGTATTTCTACTCCGTGTGTATACAGTTTGACTTCAAAGCCTCTTATCATAATCCATCCTGTTACTTCTCATTATTCATTCTGTACATTTTTGTTCCCAACAATATTATAATGTTAAGTATATGAGATTTGAGGATACTGGCACTTGTGTTATTAACACTTCTAATCAAACTCCTGTTTTGTTTTGTTTCATTTGTAAGAACTGGAGCAGCTGTGTTATTTACAGGTTCTGCTTCTGCTTTATCAACTCAGAAGAGATCCTGGTGTCACAGCATCTTCATTACTACTCAACACATCACAGAAACCTACCGTCATAAACACGCTGCTGTTTATTTTGAATCAGTCCTACATTACACACACACACACAAAAATGTGTGTGTGTGTGTGTAATGCCCCAAATACTCAATAGAGCACCAAATCTGGGTTAGTCCGCCTCTAAAAGTAGTGCCCAAGATATGCACAATTTCCTCCTGTTTGTTTGATAAAAAAATACAGTGAGCAGCTGTAGTAATAAATTAAATAGCCCTTTAAAAAAAAAAAAAAAATTAAATTATAAATGATAAATTATGTATTTATGAGCAATTTTCAAAGTTTTACATCTTCAGTAAGAGCCAATGGGCGCTGAGCTGAGACAGAGAGTAGAGAAGTGTTAAGAGACAGACTAACACATTGTTGCTTATGTTTTATTCATAAACATATATAGAATAAAACCTTAGATGTTTCAGTATGAGTTTTGGTGTGATCAAAGCCAAGGTTGGGGTTTGAAGGGGATCGAAGTTTCTGCCCCTGAATACTGATCCATAACAACAACAACAACAACAACACCAGGTCTACTGATCTCCCACTGACAGTCGACGAGACACAGCATGAAAAACAAACTGTGCTTCAGCTTCTGCATATATATAAACACACTGTAGACATGTAGGTTAATACTATGGCACATCTGGAGAGTGCATTCAGTGGTAGAGGACAAGCTCTTCATCCTTTCTAAATCATGAAGAGTACTGCAGCACAGGCAGAAACTGGAACTAGAAGCAGATTAATATTACGAGTCGTATCTTTGACATTTTTATCCTTTGTTTTCAGGCTGCGTCGTCGACTGATGCCAACATCAGTGATTGAACGCTCTGACCTCTCAGACTGATGAAAACCTTTTAAATCCCACCGGATAAGTTCAACGTTTCATGTTATGAAGTTAAACAGAGAGCTGTCCTTTAGGACAAACTTATTATATTTCCACAGTTAATCCTCCACCTGTACCACACCTGTGTTATTCATCATCATCATCATCATGTCGACATGATCTTACCATACAAACACACAGCGCCGTCACTCACCAGGCCAAGCAGACAGCGGATCTCATAAATGGCCCCCAGGCAGCCGAGGAAGCCCATGAGCATGGAGAAAGCCCCAACTCCAATCAGGATGTAGCAGGCCACCTTCACAGGTGTGGAGTTATCTGTGGAGAAACATCAGAGCACAGGAACCACCTGCTGTTAGAGCGTGAACATCCTTCTGCAGACAAACTCGGCCTGGGCTTATAGTCAATAATATTGAATATCGCAATATTTCCCGCCATATGTGATATGTTCTTAATAAAGATGTCCGCCCTGCAGCAAAGTCCGACCCTCATATTACTGCTTTGCTTACTGGACATTATCCATCTGTACCTTGGCATGTGATAAATAAAACTTTGGTTTGGGCAAAACTGTATCGAGATATTTAATTTCTATATATATAGATATAAAGTTTTTACAAAACGAAATGCTGAGATGTCAACTTAAACTTTATTATCATCCCAAAGGAAGTTCGGTTTTCAGACATTAGGAACATAAATGTAACCATGACAACAAACAACAATCCATAGCCAAAAAACAAAAAATATTATGAATATATAAAATTTACTGCTGAGAGAAGATAAGACATGTAGGAAAATAAAAAAATAGACAATTCTTCCATCCTGGATGAAAATGAAGGATCGTGTTAATTGCAGATATAGAAGCGACACTGTCGGACTCTCTTATTTTTTGGCTTTAGCTAAAAACATACGAAGTCAACAGTGATTTTTAACATTATCTGAGACAGAAAGTTCTGAGCAGCTCCTGTGCACTTGGCCCAGTGTGAGGAGACAAAGGAAGCAGATTTTCGTAATGAGCGCTTCTGTGCGCCACATCACACTTTGCAAAATCGTCCAACATCCTCCAAAAATGAGGATCCTCCTGTACATCTCACCTCGTCTGAGCCCCGAGCACGTTTGTGAGCGTCAGGGCTCACCACAGAGAGAAAACACCCTGCTTCACCCTGACACGTCAAAACTAAACACACATCTTCGTCAGCGACCTTTTTACCAAATTACATGTAATGCCAGAGAAACTGCAAAATATATCTGAGGTTTAAAAAACAGTGTCACTACAACTGCAGTGAAACAACACAAAAGTAAGAAGGTCTGAAACATTCATTTCACATTAAATTGTCACAATAACGTGAAAAACAAGGAGAGAGACTTCTTGTGTTCGACCAACATGGACGTCTGAGTTGATCCAGTAAGTTTTGACAGTTTCTGATTTTCTAAACCTCATGAGGAACAGTGTTAAACTCAGCACACTTCACAGCAGTGTAGAGACCTGAACTCTGAAAACTCATGGAAACAGAAACCAGACGAGCATGTGTGATCATCCAAAATGAATGAAATTAGAAACAAATGTGTAGCTGCTGTGCTCCACTTATGGTGAGTGATCATGGGTCTAATGTTGTGCAGGAAGACAAAGTAAATCTTCCACTAATATTCAAACCGGGACTGAGATTTGCAGAACTCTTCATCGACGGAGCGTGAAGAAGAAACGTGGAGCCGATTCTCAGAATCCTCCTTTTGTTCTGGGTGAAATTGTTAAACCTCAAACAGAGAAACATTTTCTACACGTCAGCACGTTGAAGTCTGCCAGTGCAGACGTTTTAAAGACCGAAGGCCCCTCGCTGAGCCCTCGAGGCCTCAAGGAAACATGGGATACCCCGGGGGGGGGGGATCGGTGAACCAGGGCACGCGGCTCCAAACCAAGACAAAGGGAAACGAGGGGAGTTTATGATGGAAAATTAGGCTGAGGAGGGGGAGGGGTGGTGGTGGTGGTGCAGGAAATGAATGCCTGCATGTGTGTGCTCATGTGCGTTAACACACGAACACATGTGCAGCGTCAACCTGCAGGGCAACCAGAGACGACCAGTGCAGCCCCCTGCGGTGCATCACCAGCGGACAAATGTTTGTCTGAACGCAGCTTTAATACACAGAAGAAGAAGAAGAAGAAGAAGAAGAAGAAGAAGAAGTAGGAGACGCCTGTGAAGCTCAGGGTGTTCAGCAAATTCAAGTTTAGATTTCTGAAGAGCTTTTTAATAAAGACCTGAACAGGCGTACAGGGCCCAGGGGCCACAGAGAGACACAAGGTGACTACAAAGAGATGCAAGTCCACAGAGCACAACACACACACACACACACACACACACACAAGTTTCCATTGTTCCTCCTCTTCGGTGTGAACATGTCCTCACATGTTAACACCAGGTGTAAGCTGGACCTGAAATGTGATCAGTTCCTGTTTCGTCAAAACTAAACTCAAACCCAGCAGGTTGATTAACAAGCTTCACTGCAGTTTTCCCTTCGTTGTGGAGAGCTTTAATTATTATTATTATTTTTATTATAGGACAGCTTTGTTGTGCAAATCACTGATCACCTTTTTTACGGTTTCAAGTAAACTCGATCGCACGGCCACAGAGAACGCCACCGACGCCGTTGACGCTGCGTTCCCATTTGTCGGCCGTTAACTCGTTGTGACTCTGTACAATCAGGTTGGAGCAGCACCAGGCTGATTTCATCGCTCACATGCTGCACCGGTCAGCTCGTTGATTCACCCTCAAAAACCGCTGTGATCATCTGTGAGCCCATAACGGGCCACTGCCTCGGTTTATGAAATGTCCCACTGAGCGTCAATACGTGTCATTTATGAGCAGAAACAAAGCTAAACTGTCCGCCGAGCTTTAACCCTCCGCTCCGTGTGGTTTGAGCTGTATGACTGCATCCCCGACCTCCATGAAACCCCTGGACTCACACTGTGTGTCCTCCCTCCGCTCCACTCGGACAGACCGCTGATGTGATGTGGTCTGTGTGTGTGTGTGTGTGTGTGTGTGTGTGTGTGTGTGTGTGTGTGTGTGGTGATGAGTAAGGCGGTGAGCGCACTGGGCTGATGTGATGCATGCTGATGCTGGACGGAGCAGAAAGAGCCCAGTGTCTGAGGGGAGGACACCTGCAGAGGACGACGGACAAATGTCCTCAGTGACGCTCGCTGTTCAGAGTGAGTGAGCAAGCGAGCAAACACACACACACGCACACACACACACACACACACACACACACACACACACACACTCTGTCTCTCCATTACACTTGCTCAATGTCTGTCTCTATATTTCAGCATCAACCCGTCTTCAGTCGTCTCTGTGTCTCGCTGACACTGCTCGTCTCTTTCTCTCCGTCCCTTCATTCTTTCTCTCTCTCGCTCTGATAAACTCGGACTGTTTCCAGCTCAGACTCAGAGGATTCTCAAAGGAGGAGTGAATCTTTTCTTTGTCACAAAAAACAAAAACAAAAAAAAACACACACACTTTTACTTTTTGTTCACTGAGGTGGAGTCAAGGGTCAAGGAATCTATCGATGAAATGTAAAAGTCGATCTGTTCATTTCTATGTAAAATGATTTTTTTTTGCCTCTCTCATTTGATTCTAATACATTTCATTGTGAAGACAAAGTCTGAAATGTTCCCAATGCCCCGTGTGATTTCTGTTGCCCTCCCTCCGTCCACACACCTGGAACTCACATTTCTGTCTCGTCTTGTTTTTGTATTTTATTTCAACACCCTGATGAATCTGAAACACCTTGGTGTCAGTCATGTAACAGAACAGGCCTTTTATCATTAGAGTTTAGAGTTAGGGAGAAGTTTAACATTTTTGGAATAAAAATTATTAGCTTTCTTTCCCAGAGGATCAGAGCTGGAGTCTGGGTTAGCCTAGCTTAGCATAAAGACTGGCGTTAGGAGGAAACAGCTGGCTCGGTTTTAGTTGAAAAATACACCTACTAAGACGTAAAAAGCTCAATAACTGACCCTGTATCCTGTTTGTTTACTGAGAAATGTAAAAAAACAACAATTTGTGGTGTTACAGGCCCAAATTATTTCTTAGCAAACTCTGTTGTCACATGATGCATCTAGACAGGTTTCCTGTTAAACTGTAGAGGAGGTGCACGCAGCAGTTTCTACAATGTTAAAATAGGTTATATACAGACTATGGATTTTATACTATCTAGAAATGTAGCAGCTCGTTCTTGGAAACCTGTAAAGTTACTGTTTAGAGGTGAATTTGAGGTGATTTATCCATCAGCCCTGCGAGCTGATATGACATACTCCTGAGAGTATGTCTCTTTCTCTCTTCCTCGAGATAATGATGATGATGAACAACATTTTCCACTCATTACTTTTGCTTTTTGTGCAATTTTAGGCACCAATAAAACGCTTCTTACGTTGATCTCTCTGTCGTTTCGGGTCGTTTTCTGCCTCCTGCCCACGAGAACATCTCGCTGATGACGTCGCCCAGAAACCCGTCTCCACAGTTTACAATGAGAACATTTACCTTCGCAATTCTTAGTAATTATCAAAACTATGGGTCTCTGATTTCAGAAAGAAGTAGACATAAACAGACTTTCCAGCCCACGGCCGTCAACTGAGCCAATTAACACTGAGCTGGTTGAAAACTCGTCCACAGCTGACACATTAAATCTTCATGGATATAAAGAGGCAGCATTACTCTTATAGCACAAAGCCAGTTAAGCCTTGTATTACAGTATTATAAATAAATGTCATCAAAATGTGATTTTGTTGTAACATCACACTGTTCGGATGCTTGTTATTGAAAAACATGATTGAATGAGCAGCACAGTGTTTAGCTTTGTGCTTTATTCTTCATATTTTCAAACAATGCGTCACTTTAGCGAGAGAAGAGACTTTGAGGATCAGGACTAACAACCTTATCTCAAACAGTGACTTTGGCTTGTTTGAGTTTCTGCAGATTTAACTAAGACAGTGGATGTTTCAGTCCTGAACAGGTCATTGTTTTGTAACCAGATAATGCAGTTAAAGCGTTAGAGGCAGTATGTTAGTCAACCAGCCATGCTAACGGCTGCAGCTCACATTACAGCACATAAACACTTCTGCTCTCCTGTGTTTGGCTTTTGGGTTAAAAGAAACAAGAAAAAAGAAAAAGATCTGGGACAGAGTCCTGCATCTGTTTCCTCCTCCCTCCAGTCCTTTACTCACAAACATGAGTGGCATCAGTTTCTCTGTGCAACAAAGTGAATAAGCATCTTTCCAAAAACCTGTGAACTACTCATTTAATCTTAGAAGCAGCAAGTTGATGAGTTGAGTCAAGTTGTTTGAACACCACTGAGCAAAGTCAGACGACGCCACGATGAGAAAGATATGTAAAGGAAAGAGAGGCTGAAAAAGAAAGAGAGAGGGAGATCTGTTGTGTGGCTGCGTGGTTTAGAGGAATTTCTTTTTTTAAACAGTCCAGAACCAGACAGACAAAAAAAAACTGGAGGAAATCTGTTGGACACTTGTGTTTAACTGAATGGTCTCATATGGTGGACAAACACAGTGAAGACACGTCACACCTCAGCAGGCCTCAGGCTTCACTCACCACGGTCACAACTGATCAACAGAGCGAAGGAACGTCTGGTGTCGGGCTCGTTAATCAGCTCTGGACACCGAACAACCCGATCCAACAGCTAATACTGATGGAATAAGGGACTGTATGGACAGAAGTTCTGCAGCAAAGAGGCATTAAACATGAGCCCTCCTTCGAATGTTACTGCACTGTTACTTTTTAACACAAACATCAATTGTGGCATTGATTTAAAAGTTTGTAAAACACACAGAACTGGATTAACTGGTTGGGACCAGAGACTGTGAGGCAGGCGAACAACTGAGGAGGAAGGTGTCGGCTGATGAAGAAATCTTTGACTCTTCAACAACCATGAGCTGCTCTGAGCAACTGACTGAGGCTCTGAGTGAAGCTTTAAGGCAAGACAGGCTATAAAAAGATATCAAAGAGAGAAATTTCCACTGTCTGAAACGTCATAAAGTCAATGAAGGGAAACTGTGGCAGTTAAGACAAGATCTGGAAGACCGAGAAAAACTTTCAGATCAAACTCTTTGGACACAATCGCCAGAGAAGGAGCAGCATCTGACGAAAAGACGACATCTGCCAGCTGTTAACACGAGGGTGGAAATATTCTGCAGGCAGACGTCCTGCACTCAGTTAAAACTGAAAGTGAAAAGAGGCTGGCTTCTACAACAGGACGGTGATCCAGATCAGACCTCAACATCCGTCACGAACCACGTCAAGAGCCTCAAGCTGAAGCTTTTGGATCTCAAACCTGCTGTGTGAGCAGGACAGCCTGAAATATCTCTGAGCCTGAAGTTTTTCTGCAGGAAGAGGCTGAAAACTCAGGAGCAGAAAGAGTCTGAGCTGCTGCACAAAGGAGGGGGGTCACTACATATACTGCCTTTTTTCTATTCATTTGTATAGCACATTATCATACACAGATATTTCAATGTGCTTAAAAGAAATAAAAGAAGCATAAACACAGAAGTAAAATAGTATAAAATAGATAATATGTCATCAAAGTGCAAGATTAAACGACCTCTTAGGGTCAAATACATGGAATGAATTGGATTTGTGAAATATATTTAGGGGCCTAAACCATTTAGTGACTCATAGACAATAAGTAAAACTCAACTGAAAAAAGGAAGTCAGTGTAAAGACCTGAGAACGGGAGTAACACGCTCTCTTCCCCGAGTCTTAGTCAGAACTCGTGATTACACTGAGATTCTTAACATGAGTCGAAGTATATATATATATATATATAATTAATGTTTTCAGATGTTTTAAAACAAATGAATCTTTCAAAAGTATTTGCATGTACTGGCATTATTCGGCCTCCGTGTCGTGATGTGGTCGGATGTGGGGTGGGAACCTCTGCTCTAGACTCCAGGCGGACACGAAGGTCCAGGTCCAGACCCAAATGTGAGGATGATAACATACTGACGGAGCGTTTTTATCTTGTCAGACACAATAAACAGAGAAATAAGTGGGGAAAGTGAGATGGAGAAGGGAAAAGAACTTCAGTTATTAAGATGTGTTGAGATTGTTTATTATAAAAATAGCTGAGACTGTTCCGATGTGAAAAGAAGAAGAAGGGAAAGCCGAGCTACACTTTTAGTGAAATTAAACACACAAAACTCCCCGTTATGTGGTTATTACAGCTCTTATTTTCCTTGAAATGAGAAAAGGACATTTAATTATTAGTTCTCCTTATTTATAACCCATTCAGTTTGAATTGAATACACCAGGTCTGTAGTTTATCATGTTTCAACAGTGTGTGCCGTAACCCCCCCCGTCTCTCTCTCTCACACACACACATGCACACACACATGCACACACACATGCACACACATGCACACACACACACGCCGCCTGCAGCCAGAACTTGGCCTGTTTTCAGCCCGTTAATCATTGCTCCATTTGTATTGGCCTACATCAGCTCTACAAGTGGATTAGTGTAAAGAGTCCACTGGAAAAAAGAAAAAAAAAAATGTATTGGCCACTTATTTTGTTTATGCTTTAATAGTCATGGCAGTAAAACGGAGCCAGAGAGCAGCTCTGGAGGGTTTTTATCTAATCTTCAGTTCAAACAACAGACGCAGACGCTGACTCCTTTCGACTGCAGCTCAACTCAAAACACACGAGGAAAGAAAAACATGTTGTGTGAGGAAGAAAACTACTGATGATAAATCTGAAGGAAAATGAACCTGGGAGCCAGTTTTGTGTTTTACAGTCGAAACACAGACACAGATTCCGTCTGTTCATTCCTCAGTTTCACTCGAAGGAAAATGACATTAAATTTAAAACAGGCACTTACTGAGGACGACGATGAAGCTCTGATTGTCCAGGAGGAGCCACAGTCCAAAGCCCATGATGACGGCCCCGAACAGCTGGAGAGCACACGCACACACACACACACACACACACACACACACACACGCACACACACACAGATCAGAGCACATTAACACACTGTAAATGATTAAGTTTATTTGTATGATTCATGCAGCTCGGTTTTGTTTTTGTGTAGAGCTGCAACCACAGACTGTAAATAAAGATGGACGTAGCCTCCGTCAGAGTGAGCTGCCCTGCAGTCGCCATCTTGGCAGCGCTTGACTCCACCTAACTCTTAGCTAATCCAAAATTGGGCAAAGATGAGGGGCATGTGTGGAGCTGAGACTTCGGGGCATGTTGGTTTGTGGCAATCATATTAATCATATTACCGATTCATTTTTTTGTCAATTAACTGACTGATTAATTGACTAATCGATGAAACTGTAGTTTTATACTTGTATCTTTTACAGGTAAGTTTTATTGTTTATTTAAAACTGATCACCCTTTGATCTCTTTTGTCATTTTATGCAGGTGAGGTTAACCACTCAGGTGTTGACACTGTGCTGCTCTTTAGCCCTTCATCTAACAGACAACTGTGTTCATATCTTGCGAGGATAAGTTTTCATTAAGGAAAAGTCCTGCCAATGAATCCCCATAACTCAACACATTTCCTATAGCTGCTGCACAAGGAAAGTCTCCAGCTGGTTCTTCCGGTGGATAACTTGTCCTGTGAAGCAGCAGCAGCGGGACATGTTTGGATCAGCAGTAAATGAACTCAGATAAAACTGATAGTGACGAGTGAACTGTAAAACACAGCTGATATCTGAAAGTACCAGCAGACAGGAAGGAGTGAAACCACAGAGACTCAGTCAGAAGCTGAAACTTTGTGCTGCTTCCTGGAGAGAAAGCTTGTTAGACTCAGGTGTGTTCAACCACTTATCACCATTTTTGTCAAAAATAGACTCAAGTGAAACTTTTAAAAAATCCAAAAGTAGTGATTTCCTCTTTCAATTCAAATAAAGATGCGAGTCTCTTCAGTCACATTCCCATCAACCTCGGCTAATTAGCAAACGTTACCATGCTAACATGGTAAAAGTAAGGTGAACATTAAAACTGCATGTTAGCATCGTTACTGTGCTTTCAAGGCTTCACCCTTTAAGGAGCCAAGTCACGTTTAAGTCCAGTCTCACAGCCAGGACTTAAATGTCCTGAAAAAAGTCAAATGTAAAACAATATTGAGATCAATCTGTTAAAAACATCCCATATTTTACACTTTCCTAGTGTTTTCTTTGAAGTGTTGATGTTGATGGATAAGAAGATAGATTCGTGGTTTTAAGAACCAAAAACCAACTCAGTGTGGTTTTACATCTTGCAAGGTCGGACGGTGATACATTCACCCTCATCCACCAAACCAAAGACCCTAAACTGACCCATGACAGAAGTCAGGAGAATCTAAACGTCCTCATTGTGGAGGATTTCTCCCACACTGTTTCCTCTTCAGTGTGTGTGTGTGTGTGTGTGTGTGTGTGTGTGAGAGAGAGAGATTGTTAAGAAGCTCTTAACCTCAGATCACAGATTTCATTTCCACAGCAGCGAGAGGAAACGAGAAAGTGAGTATCGCCTTGGTAACTAGGCCACAAATGCTTCATCTGCAGAGTAATTAAGACTCAGAAACAGAACACGAAAGAACAGTCGACAGCTTGATGTCGACTGAACCGAAGAGTGAGATGAGAGAAAATACAACTTTACATACTTGATCCCTGAAATCTAATTCGCTCTGTGTTCCTGTTTCCATTCATGATTTCTTCTGCTTGAATGAACTGAATTATGTTTGGGTGTCGACTTTGTTTCAAACTTTCGGGGAGTGATTTATTATTTCCCAGGATAAATTTTGACCACCAGTCAAATAAGACCAGACAGCTGCTGATACAACGCAAATGTGTCAGTGTCTTTACCTGTTTAAGCTGCTGTCGTCAACATGTCCAAGGCCAAGCAGCATATCATTAATTAACTATGATGCTGATAACCAACTGGATGACGTTTAAGTGAAGTGAAGTGAAACCAGATCTTCAGGCTTCAGATATAATAAAACCCCTCATTTACACTCCCGCTGACCTTTGTCTCTACACTGATAACTACAGATCCAGAGCAGTAACTCCACAATCTGCTGCTGTGTGCTGTGTATTTCACTTCCTGTATTTAGATCAGACCTGTTCTCGTTTTCCCATAAGCCCTTGCAGGCTAATGACATGCTCATGTTAAGTTTATTTGCACTATTAATGTCATTCTCCCATGTTATTGTCATTCTCATAATATTACAGGTTTTGTTTTGCACCGTTGTTGATTGTTTTTCTGGGTTTTTTCTGCACTGATTGTCATTGTTGCTCTTATTGTTTTACTTAATTTGTACAGCCCCGTTTACCATCCTCATCTAAATGAATGGAGGGAACCAGCAAGGTTACAGCATGAATCTCTATTCATTCATGTTCTTATAAATGTCAGTGTGATTGTACATTTGAACAGAGACAATGTAAACAGGAGATGCACTTAGAGCAGCTCTTTGACAACAGTGGTAAAATACTCACAAAGAAGATGAGGTTGAGGAGAAACAGGAAGTACTTGGTCGCTGTCATGCAGCCTTTCCCCATGGTGCCTTATCTGCAAACATGAAACACGACAGTCACAACACAGATCAACACAAACAGCCGCAGCAGCTCACAGTTGAAGTCGTTCTCCATCACAGTGGTTTAATGTAACGTAAGTACAGCGTTGCTTTGGGGATGAGCTTGACGTCAACAAGTGGTGACAGATGCTGGAAGAACCAAAGACTTGTGTTGCTAAGCTGGTCTGGATGATCATGATCTGGACTGGGGGGCTCAAATCTCCAGGATTACACCCGTAAAAAACCAGTACAATGATGGGAGGAGGGGCCGGAGCCATACACTCTGTGCCCTGCTCTCACACACACTCTAACCCGCTCAGACCTGCAGCCATGCAGGGAATCAATACACCAATATTACTGTGATCAGAAGAATATATGGGGCAGATAAGAACTAACTGCATATTTATGTGGTGGCTTTAAATATTTGCAGATTAGACGCTAATTATCCGCTCTGCTCTCACTTCAGTATAAAAAAGAAAAAGAAAAGAAAAGAAAAGAAGACGGTGTGCACAGATTTTAATGAAATACCTGGGGACAGATCTCAGGACTCTTTAGAAAACAAAAGGTTTGCATGGTGTCGTTTTCCTTTTTCTACTTATTTGCTTTCATGTTTATTTTTCTTACATTCCCCCTTTTATGCCCGTGTTTTATCAGTGTTGTTAATCAGTGCAGATATATTGTTATCCGTGTATAAATCAGCTGATAAATGACGAGATACTCAGCTAATGAGTGAGAGAGTAAAATGTTCTGCCCTGTTCACGTCTTGGTCACAAAAGCTTTTAAAAAAATTAAGGGAACCTTAACAAAAATGTTTATTTATGTTACGGGTTGTGAAGAGAAAATGAATACCTGCCGAAGTTAGATTTTCGGTATGGCCTCAACAACTCTGTGTCCCTGTCTCTATCATTTCTACATGTTTGTTGAAATATTTTGAGAATTTCCATCAACACATTTGTTAAAAAAAAAGCAGCATTTCACCTTAAATTCACATGAACAGTATCACTATCAGAAAAATTCATATAAAATCACATCAGAAATAAACTCATATAAAACGACTTGTTTTCTTGAGTTTATTATCAAAATAAAGTCAGAATCATTCAACTGTATTTAGTTAAATGGCAAAGAAAATCAATTAACGATAAATGATTTATAATGTGGTCTCTCAAACTGCATTTACAGTATTAATCTTTCCATCGTTCTGACGTCACCTGGTCTCTCGTGGTGCGTTTACTGACCATCACAACTGATGCAGGGAATCTAAGATCAGTCTTAATATGTCCAAGATTTTTAACTGTCTGTTCGAATGTGTAATCAATCAACAGTGACCCACAATAATTGGATTATTATCTGTGAATGCAGATATCTCTGAACTCGTTCATAGAAAAGATGCTGAGTGGAAATCATCACATCCCACACATCCTCAAATTGTACAAAAATCGCTTTCACCACGTGGAAAATGTCAACAACCTTTCTGCTCCCGCGCGGTGGCTCATATTTACGGAAACTCCAGCCTGACATGAACGCAGCATCCCTCTCTCTGTTTTTTCCACCTCCCTGCAGCCATCCCTCCGTTCTGTAACGGCCTCTTACTGTCCAATAAATCTATGAGAATCTGGGTGAAATATGGCGCCCTGGCTCGATATTTCCTCCTGGCAGCGAGGCCCTGCAGCGTGAGCACAGTGCCCGTGTGTCCGACCCACATTCCCATCACTGTAAATGGGTTACTGTTACAACACTGCCTGTGCCAGTTTAGAGGGTGATGGGGGGGGGCACCTGCAGGGATGACAGAGGGAAGAGAATATGCAATGGGAAAAACATTTTGGCAAACGGTCGCAGAGAAGCCAGATGGAAGGTATTAGAGTCTGTAAACAGAGCAGACTGGAGTCTTAACAAAGACCAGGTCTCTGATACTGAAGAGAAACCCCGTTACAAAACTGAATCCCAAATTACACTCAATTTTTTATTAAACTTCAAATACAGTAAATAACTGGGTAAAGACAATGTGGTCATCGCTCAATCGAAACCTCTCACCTCATTGGTTCCTAGTGAACATCTTTAAAAATGGGTCAAAAACACATAAGCTGTGTCCCAATTCAGGGGCCATGAAGGGCCACACCTTTGTAGACCAGCTGTGCCCGCCCTTACCATCGCAGCTTCCGTTGCCCAGCAACCTTGACAACAACTTTTTTTTTTTCCCACAAAACCTGAGGTTTTATGGCCACTTGGTTTTAACAGTTGTACCGGTGGCTGTTGAACTGAGCTGAAACCCATTTAAAAGTGCAGTCCTCAGGCTATCTGTCGGCGTTGTTTGCTGCCATAATTAGTGGCGTCCCGGGACGCGGCCTGTGATGGCGTGGCACTTCATAGCCGCCTTAGACCGTGAAGGCCGAACCGAAATGAGACGATCTGGCCTACGGAGGATTTCCGCTTTGTGTCACCAGCTGTGCTCTTATCTAAGTGCGGCTCCTTGGGATAAGTTGGGCCCCGCAGGATCCACCTGTTGGATCCGTTGTGGCTAAAACAAATGCAGCCTCAGTGGGATGCGGCCCCTGAATTGGGATAAATCTGTAGTTTAATTTTTTAAAAGGTTCAGTTATGTCCTTAACACAGCTGGCCATTGTACCCTCAGCAAAGCATTTGTTGGGGTCTTTTTTCAGCTGTGGATAAATCCAGATGAAGCGCTCACGACAGCAGGACGAGGTCTTTGAAACAGAAAACAGTTCATGTCAATGAAATCACTGCAATTTGTTTCTTCTCTCACATAAGTGAAGGAAATGAACTTCGAGTTCAACTGTGGTCATCACCCGTCATCACCCGTTGACCCCCGTAACTGCACCTCTGTCAGTGTGTAAGCTGCTGCACACAAGAGGAGGGGTTTACAGGAGAGGAGTTCAATGTCTTTCAAATAAACTGTATGAACTTAATAGTCTGGTTATCAAGAGCTGCCCCCCTCAATAAAACTTTATTGGATGAAATTCTGTACAATCGTGAACAAAACAGCAGGAGGAGCGAACAGAGACCAACAACTCTGCACAGTGCAGAGAAAATGGAGAGAAGCTCAGAGAGCTGCTGTGACTAAACAGAGCTAGCATTCCTATCTTGTTAGTGTGTTAGCATTTAGCTCAGCAGCTACGGTAGTTTATCAACGCCCTGCGAGTCTCTACTGTAACTCACCGAGATTTTAACAGTACTTCATTTTTTTGTTTCAAACCGCATGGATGAATTTTGCTCTGCGGGCCAGAGGGATAAGATGAACCAGGTGCTGGACTCAGATTAGACTTGCTACCTGTCAGTTTTAGTTTCAGTTTTGCTCTTTGCATGGGATTAGTTAACAATAACAAAAACACCAGTATCCTTGAAATTGCATTATGGTGCATTCAAGGCTCTAAATTCTGGACTGGAGGTTGTAAAACATGACAAAGGCTTTTATGTGCTTCTGAAACAAAAGGCTCTGTTAAATGTAGAAGTGCCACGGAGCCACTTTGTGCTGCAGCTGCTGAATGAAAAGACTGAAGCAGGAATGCACACGATGTTTCAATTAATTTATAGGCCTGAAGTGGTTGAACATGGAGAGTTCTTAAAATGTCCTTTAAATAAAGCCATAGGGAAGATACCGGCCACAGCTGCTGATTTTCATACACACACACACACACACACACACACACACACACACACACACACACAAGAAAAGACAAACTCATGTCTGTGCAAAAATATGCAACAAGTCGACGACCAAAAACAGAAACACGCTCTCCTGATTATCCCCTCACATCATGCTTCGCTGTCTGGATGATATAACGAGGCTGTAAATGTCATGAATGTGCCGCCCAGAACAAGTTTTGACCCAGTTCACACAGACTTTGAATCTGGGTTATCTGTTGACTCTGATCCGCCTCAGTGGTCTCAGGGAGCAAGTCCCGGTCACCACACAGAGCTCACTATTGACCGCTGTGTGTTGAAGTGATGCAGCCGTCACCCGTCCAGCCCACACACACACACACACACACACACACACACACACACACACACACACACACACACACACACACACACACACAGTGAATTCACAATGACCAGAAAACACTTCAACACAAGTGAGACTGAGGTCCTCGTCTTTCCTGAGGAGAGCATCATAACTCATGAGGGCGTTTTTTTGAAGCTCACACCAGCAGGTCTGATGGATTACACCGGCGCCGTCGGTGTAAATGGAGGCTTCAAACTATATCCGGACACAAGCGCAAACACGGCCAGAGTGTCGCAGTAATTACACCAGACGTATGACTAAATAGCCACTTACACGACAAGCAAGGGGAAGTTTCTCAAGACTGACACCAAGTCTGATGGGTTTGACTCCAAAACACACAAACAAACAAAAAAAACCTGTGCCACTGTTGTTGTCTCACTGCTGAGATGTGATACAGAGCTGAAACAATTAGTCAATTAATCAATTAGTCGGTCGACAAAACAAATTTACGGCTCACTCCTTTGATAATTAATTCATGTTCTCAAACACAAAAACTCGACACCGTCTGAGTAACAGCGTTAATTCACTTTTTTCTGACATTTTATACAATAAATTATTAATTAATTAATTAATGGTGAAAATAATCCACAGATGAGCCAATAAATGAAAGAGGTTTTGCATGTCGTGAAGTTCACCAACATGTTGAGGAGATGAAAGAGTCGAGGGAGAAAACTCCAGCGACATCTGTAGTGTAAAGAACAACTGAACAGTGCAGTTCAAAGGGAGGAATAATCTTCGTCGGTCACAGTCTGTGCTCAATCCTTGGATCATATCTTTGTGATTGGTTGTGGTCACAGTGAGCGGAGATGTGAGCAGAGATGATCACTTCTGACTCACGAAAGAGTGAATGTAGCATCACAATGATTCCCCTGTTAGAAAGGGACCATCAACCTGTGCAGGTGTCTGATTAAGATTCTGCTCAGGTTGAGAATTTGGCCCATTTACACTCCTCATCTAAAGCCTTGTGTACTGGGATCAAATCCAGATGTGACAGGTGTTGTTCACAGCAGACATTTTGACCAAGTTTCACTAATAACTTTAACAAAAGCTCCGTTGTGTTCAAGTGTCCCAGTGAGTCATGAAAGTGAACACGATGTGACGGGAATGTTTTAGTGGGGGTTTCTCAAGTTTACTAAAGTCCAGCCCAAACATCTAATTCTGATCCCGTGTTTTATTTATCTTGACCCTTCTCCGTTCCACTACTTTGTGAAGGACTTTGTAACTGATGTTTTGAAAATATAAAGGTTGTTATCATCATTATGTGGCAGGGTTTTCTCCCCAGCAACAGTCACACTAAAATAAAACCAGATAACCGTTTAAATCCTGCTGAGACTTTCCTCACAAGACAGATCTTCCTGTGAACTCAAATAACCCCGAGAAGATGAAACAACGCTAAATACCCTCATATCACTCAGTCTTTTCCCTTCTCCTTTGATTTCATTCCTCTCCCCTTCCTCACTCCTTGATTTCAAAGCTCCTCCTCCTCCTCCTCCTCCTCGGCTGTACCAGGCACAACAACACACAGCTCCAGTTGCAACAAATGACGCAACAACACAAAGTGGAAAATCATCTCCAGATAAGAAGAGGTTTCTCTGTATCTGTGCACAAAACTTTGTATTTAAGAGTGAAAAATAACACCGTCTGAGATGACGGCCGTCTGGGAACTCGTCTCGTCTCGTCTCTCTCATCGGGAGAAAGTTTCTTTCTCTCTCCAGTTCCCAGCTGCCGTCTCATTTACAACTATGGTTTCATAAAAAATTCAAGAAATCAAACTCACACACATTTCTCACCGATATCTTATTATTACTTTTCCATTTGAACTTCCTCTAAGTATTGAATTAGTCACCAAATGCACCAGCTTGCTCCCCCCTTCCCTCCCCCCTAATGTTAATTTTAGCTTGTGTAGGTAGGTTTCTGTTTTACACGCACTCAGAGAAAATGCATCTGTGCTGGTCCTCGACTCCGCTCTGTGGTGCGGTGTGACTAAAATATCCAACGGGTCCCAGTGCCACTTTAACTTCTGTATAAATCTGCTCTCACTCAGCTGCATTTATCTGCACTTTCTGACTTTCAACATCGTCCGCAGAGCAAGACGAACCATCACACGGCAGCACGAATGCCTCGTCATGTCATCGCCTGGAAGACTTCATCAAGTTTTAACCAGAGATGAAAGCTGCTCAGCGTCACAACGAAACAGTGACAAGAACTCTACTAACATTAATGCCCTGTAAAATGATCAACATGTGGTCGAACTTTAAATGATAAAAACAAAACTAGAATTACCACCATCGTGGTTGTATGACTCTCAGACTAGTTTCAGGTTACATCCTTGTTTATCCATCGCATCTAAAAGCGTACCTAATAATGTGGCCTCTGAGCTTATATTCATTATACATTTATTATATTTATTTTTATATAGTGGAACCTGCTCAGATCACACGTCTGAACGGTTTGTTTCTCTAGACCAGAAAGAAAACCAGCAAATATTCACATCTGAGAAGCTGGAACCAACAAGTTTTATACTGTCAATCGATTAATCAACTCATTTCAGTGCCATGTGTAGATGGAATTTATGACTAACAACAATGCCAGAGATGACAAGAAATTACACTGAAATTTAGAGCTACAGTGATTAGTCAATGAGCCAATCAGGCAGGAGAAAATGAATTGAACTGTTTTGATAATTCATCAGTCGTTTGAGTCACTTCCAAGAAAAACCATCAGATATTTGCCGTTTCCGGCTCCGGCTGCTAATTTCTATATGCAAGTAAATGAAACATCTTTGAGTTTGAGCCAAAACAAGCACAGGAATCTTTTTTAATCCATATCATCGTATGAAAATGTTCATCTCATTAGGGTGAAGTTAAATTCAGAGTTTGGAGTCAGTGATTAAACCCATAGATTCACAGTCATTAAACTAAAGCGAGGCTCTTCACTCACACTTTCCCTCTGACGGCGACAGCACTGGACGCGTCCACCACTCACAGTCTGAGCAGTGTCGGCCGTACGTCGGCGCCACGTCGCTCACACACTCTTTGACTCATGCAGAAATGTGCAGGAGGCGCGTGGGGCAACAACAACAACAACAATAAACTCCTTTGTTTCCCCCCGCTCGCTGTTGTTTTCATAAACAGCTCAGAATCTATTTGTAGCCTGAAATTTAAATCTGATTATTAGGACAGCGGGATGAACAAAGCCGGTGTTGATGTGCTGAGGTTGAAAGAACAAAACGTTTCTCATATTATTTCCAAACACTCGCACAGACCCAAACTTTTAATCCACACAATAAAGTGACTGGAAAATTCACACAGTGAAATCTCATATTTCACACTTTACCATGAGCCCTGTGATTTTTCATCATTTGAATATATTTCCCTTCATTCTTTTGTCTGACACGAAGTGATGATGTTTAACCTCTGTAGTCTCACTTAGCCACTTGTTAGCAACCTGCCTTTTTAAAGACTGAGGTATTTACTGATGGATTTTATGTCGTAGAGTAAAACATAAAAATGTCTCATCCACATCCTCCCCACCTGAACAACTGCCCCACCACCCACTCCCTCCCTCCAGCCGTTGCCCCTCACAGGGTCCCACCTCCGAGCAGCCGCCGAAACAAAAGCAGCTTTCAGACACAATTTTCTCTGCAGCGACAAAAGAGGAAACTCGACACACGGCCGGTTGCCCCGTCCTTACGTTTCCTCCGCACAATAAAAAACAGACACGGCCGTTTGAAAGACGCCCTCCTCTCACTGTGAGACCTTGGTCTTCAGAGACACCTGACCCCACCCCACCCGACCCCACCCGCCTTTCAGCTGCACTTCAGACGACGTGAAGCGACCCTCGGCTTCAGGAGTAACTCAAGCTGACAGCAAGTGTGTGAACACAAAAATACCCCCTACACGGACACAGTGTGAACCGATCAGCACGTTATAACCTCTAACACACAAAGGATCTCATTAATTAACAAATTAAACATATTTGACTTGAATTAGAAAAATAGATATAAACAGAGATCAGGGGTGCAACTATTGATCATTTCATCATCTGTTAACCAAACGTCTTGATCAAATAAAACCGAAAATCTTATTATCCTACAATGTCAGAGCTAAGTTAGATACTCGTTAATTCTAGATGCTGTATGTCAGAGTTGACATGAAATCACCCTGAAGCCTGTGAGGTGGAAACAGAGTCGGCTATAAGATGAATGTTTGTGGATCGCTGTTAAAAATTGAAAAGTGAATTACTTTAATAACTACTCAGCAGCAAGAGTCACGTGTTCCTCAGTCCTGCTCCACCAAAGGCACTTTTAAATGAATTCACACCCTCCACACTCACACGTCTCATCTCTTCTAACACATGTAGAAACAGGAACAAGACGTTGTGGTTATGATGCAGGCGGCCGACAGTTCAGAGGATTTGCTGACCATCAAGCCGCAAGCTCGTCCTCAGCGACAGCACACAGCTCTGCACAAGTCCCGACCTCAGCGGCAGGTTCACAGACTCAAGACACAGTACAGCTAAAGTGTTACTGACCAACATGAGTCAGGTTTCCGTCCAAATTTAAACTGAACTTCCGGAAAATTTTGCAAAAGAAAATGCAAGTTATTGCTCGTATCCATCCACCACCGTTATGCTTTCTCCAACAGGTGCCAGTAAACCACTGCAGGAGGACGATGGTGAAAAAAAAGAAAGAAAGAAAGAAAGAAGGAAAACATGATGGAAATCTGACACAGGTTCCAGCTTCCTCCTCATCGCTCCACACAGATCTGAAGTTTTCATCTCTCCACTGGAACCTCGAGTGACGTTCAAGTTATACGCTTCGTGTACGTCAACTTTATTCATCCCGTCTGTTTCTATTTCTGTCATCTTACACACCAACATCTCCCACCTAAAATTTGAGGTATTCCAACTTTCTTTCAAATATCTGGCGATTCCACTCGGGGTTTTATGTGCAAATTAAAAACATGCAAGAAAACAGCTTAATAGAAATATGACAATTTATATAAACAACTCACTGTTTATGAAATTGAATGGTTGCTTCTCACTCACTTAATCTTACAGAGACAGAACTGAAAGTGTGAACCCTGCAGTGTTCACACTGGGAGGGGGTGTCACCAAAACAAAGAGAGGTTCTGCATGAGCTTGTCAGTAAGTGAACCCCGCCCACCATAATTAATTCAATGTTCGACCACTCAGTGGCAAAACCAGTTTGTGGCCAGCTCCATTCCCACTCCGCTGAAAGAGCAAGCGGTGCACGTTTCCATGACGACGCTGCAGAGAGCGAGGGAGTGGGAAAAAGAAGTCGCTCAAGTCTCCTGCTTGTTCAGCCTCAAACTCGGGCGCTCGCTCCCACAACAGGAAGCGTAAACAGAAAACACAAACCTCAACAGGAACAATTCTCCTTTTTCCTCCTACACTCAAACACATCACTGCCAGCGCTCCAACAACTCACAGCGCTGCACCCCCTCAGCTGAAGAATGTGTCTGGGTTTTATTAATCCTGCAGCTATTCATTGTTTTCAATGTTGACAATTCTTTCATGAATTAACCGTTTTTAGAGATGCAACAATTTAATGATTAATTGATTGATTAATGATAACATCTTGTTTTGTCCAAACTCCAAAGGATCTTCTGTTCACCATCATGTCACGAAGCAAAGCAGCAAATCTTCACATCTGGGAAACTGGAACCAGCAAAGATTCAACTTTATTGCTTGAAAACTAGAATGATCAAAACAGTGCTGGTTATTGATTGATTAGTTTTGTCTTAGTTCATGAAAGGATTGCATTATGAAGAAAAGTGGTTGTGATCAGACAACAACAACCCTCGGTTTGGAAACCCTCTACTTGTTTGTTGTGGAGGAGAAATGTGAGCTGCTCAAACCTTATTAAACCTATAATCACCTTCAGGGCAATTCCACCGAACAGGGCAAACAGGTTGTGGACTGATGCATCATCTCAGTGGGCTGAGTCTCATTCACACGCAGCTTTCATTTCTGTCAAACATCCTCTCTCTCCGTGAACACACAGTGGTGGCGTCAGGGTCAACTCATGTTAAAGACCTCCTGACAGCGAAGACGACCAGAATGCAGCCAAACTGGTCCGGAGCTCATGGAGGTGCCTCCCAAAACATTCTCGTTCCTCGTATTGACAACCGTCCAAAAACCTTCGCCGCCGACACCCGCTAACTGCAGCACAGCATAAGCCATTCAACAAGACACGGTTTTCTGTTCCCAGAGTATGGAAAGGTAATTAAGGTCATGCTGGAGTGAAGCGGCCGTGCAGCTGAACTGATTTACTGCCTCACATGTTGAGGAAACGATGGAAGAGCTCTGAGGGGGGAGAGAGCTGAAATATTGACTGGGCGTTGATGTGCCACCATGCACAAAAAAACACTGACCCACATTTCCAT